>NC_079151.1:82877739-83184448 GCF_947563725.1 Argiope bruennichi | reverse complement strand
ATTTTGATTACGTTTATCTGTCTGTGTTGAGGCGATTGAATAAATGATAAATAAAATTTTAATTATTTTATTTAGATAGGGATTATCAATCACACTCAAAGGAAATTTTATCTAAATGTTTAATTTTTTTTTATTTAATTACTCGAGTTATCCTGTCTAATTCAAGTATTAAATACTTTTAGTGAGTTAAATTAAGTAGGATTTAAAAAAGCCGACAAAAATTGTAGAGACCGGGTGTAAATAGACTTAATTATCAAATCAACATCACATCACAGATATTTATTATTTTTATGATTTATTAAGATGGTTAAAAATCGTTACTTTGAGGTAATATCAAGAATGCATCAAATACATAAAAGTTATGAAACGGTGAACCAAAAATAATATGTAGATTTTATTATTATTTAACATTGTCGAGTTTTAATGGATGATGCAATCTAGAATATTTTGGTTACTTAACACTGAGGCAAAATCATGTTTGTCCTTATATTATTAGTGATATTTTTATATTCAAAAAAGTCGTGGGAAGAATACTCCTGCATTTTCTTATATTCACAAGTTTTTAATGGAGAATAGTTGAATCTTGAATACTATAATAATTTTTCTGAAACTCATATTTGTGCTATTACAACCATATGTGTCGCATTCTACAGTAGTACTGAATCAAACCATTTTCTTTTCTTGAAAATATTAAAACTACTCATAAAACTAAATTTTCAGAAAACTATCTAAAATTTATTATTATTTACAATGTATTACCTTTGATAAGCTGAACATTGTTTTATTTGAATATTTTCCTGAAATGAAAAAAAAAAAAAAAAAAAAAAAAAAATCTGGACCGAACAATTTCAAAATAAAAAACACCGAACTTGGCTATTCTGTCTAGACAAATTATTTCAATAAAATTATATTCAAAATTTTGTAAAATTTCAAGTTATTCATTTTAATTGACTTGCAAAATGTAGTTTGCTCACATTAAAGCGATCAAATACTTTTTTGAAAAATTATAAATTAAATTTCAAATCCTGATTCGGAAATGCGAAATGAATGTCAAGACTGTGGGTCAAACGTTGCTGCCGAAGTCGCATATAAACCGAATCAAAAATGAATCCACTTTCGCATTAAAATCCAATTAAAAGTGAATCAAAACAGAAAATAGATCTGTTTTTTGTGTCTAAGCATCGGAAAGCAACCTTGAGACAACTAAATAGAGCGAAAAATTTTTCACACAGCATCTCTCAGTCGGTCACTTTTGTAAAGGAAATGAATATGCTTCCCATTCTTTTCTTCATCCTTATTACAGTAACCATTGAAATTATCTTCAAAATTTTCTTTTATGTTTTTTAAAAAAAAATGTTTCCTAGTAATTGTACAAAAATAATATTTAAAAATATATAAAATCAAAAAATACTATTTTAAGTACATATACAGTTATTGTTTAATGATTAATTTATTTTTTATGAGGTCTGAATTCAAAATTCTGAGTATATGTTCTCGAAATAACCAGTTTATCTTCGTTATCTTATCTGGAACGATCTATATAGTATTTTATGGATTCAAAGATTATTTAATGGATTTTTTCGACAGGATTATTAATATTAGCTATCAAAAGGAAATTTAAGAACAAGGCGATTGTCTCTATGAAGAAAAGAATGAAATTAGAGGTTAAGCAATGTTTCATTATAATTATGAAATATTATAAAAGTATTATAAATATTATGAAATATTATAAAAGTATTAAAAGTATTAGAAATATTATAAAACATTGTAAAAACATTTGAAAGAGAAGGATTTTATTGATGTGAATTAAAGTTTTATTTTATAAGCTTGGTTAAATATTTTGTGATATGATTTATCAACTTATATAGCCTATAAAAAACACTAGCATCAGTAAAAATACGACTCTAAAACATATTTGTAAAAAATCTGTCATAATAATAAAAACTAATATTTTTTAAAGAACGTTTAAAAAAAATATCGGAGAAAAAAGTTGGAAGTAAAAATTCAATTGTCTATTAAAAGAAGACGCACTCGATGAAAAATTAAATTTTTTATAACAAGTGCCTAAAAAAAATTCTTAAAATATTTTTGCATTTTAAATTTCGTATTGTTATTTAGATGTTTTCTAGAAAATTTATTTATATAACATAGAGGCATCGGATCAAAATGTACTTCATTTTGATCCGACTAAGTGCACTTAGAAATATTTTTTTAAAATTTTGTTACATCTCTCTCTGTGTATGTATGTGTGTGTGGGGGGGGATGGTACCTTTATGGTTTCCTCTTAAATGATCTAAGTGGAAAACGATTCCATTTATGATCAAAGGTTTAGTTTAATTAGTCTTGTTTTGAAGCTGCACAAGAAATATTCTTGGCTGGCCTCCGAAATTTTGAACTATGTAAAATGACTAATCTAACATCTGCACCGGCAAGCTACCCTCCAAATTATAGTACTAGACAAACAAATATTAAGATGTTTGACTTACGACAGCAGATTTAATATGCATCAAACCTATCTACACGATAGATTTTAAATGATATCAGGCCTCAAATTCACGATTATTTCATTTAGAATGTGAGGCATTGAATGTAGTCATAATGCCAATATGATCAAAAAGAATTTGTTTTAGTATTAATTTATCTAAAATACCTTCATCGACTGTATGTCAGGCCGGCAGGTGAACATTTTAATTTAGAATTTCGTTGCCGATGATTGTCAATAAATTTGACTATATTTTTTTTTTGGGGGGGGGGATTACATTTTATGAATGATATTAAAAATCGCTGCTGTGTTGTATTTTTGAATTGCTTATTAGCTTGAGTGATTAAATATTTCTGCTACTTGTTGAAAGGAATTTTAAAAAAAATACTTTTGTCACTAAAAAGTACTCTGAAGATTTGCTTCAATTTTTAGTTTGCATTTGAATTATCATTTTTGTAATCATGCTTGAAAAGGAACTTTTTAAAAATTCTAATTAAAAATATTTTATTTTTCTTCCAAACACTGTTTTTTTATATTGCTTAGATCACTCTAAAATTCTGAGAGTTCTCTTGTTCGAATTTTCATAATACAGTTTTAAAATGTAATTGACTAATCGTAAATTAGAATTTGATAATACATCTTTACCTTTGCAAATGTGGCTTGTAAAGATATTCAGACAATAAATTTAGAATGAAGAGAGAAAAGCCGAGAAGAAACAAATAATTTTATTGTTTTATGTCAGTAAAATTATGAAATGAGTTGAACAAAATAACCTTAAGTTGAATTAATAAACTTACTAATTGGCTATTTTATTTTGCACGCGAAAATGCAATTAATAAAACAAAACGAAAATTTATGAAAACTAATATAATAAAAAAAATAATGTGTCACACGCATAGCATTGTGTAACATAGGCTTTTAGACAATGTATCTTGATGTTGAAACTGGCCATTCTCCAGCTCTAATTCATAAGCACATTTTTATGTACGAATTTGTTTAGTGGCGATTTCCTTTTAAACGCACGTCGATTAAATCATAATTACGTACCAGATTTATGTGTTACAAGACGCCTTTAGATTATGTTAATTTTTATTATTTGTTCGCGTGATTAAAATTATTTTCAATTGTATTGCACAAAAACGACCCTTGAGAGCTTATTATTACCATATCTTAGTTTCTTACGAAAATGGTATGATAATCCGTTCTAAGATAATCTAAGCGATGCAATGAATGTAAGCTAATTTAAATAAAATGCATTAATTCTTATTCTTCTAATTTATTTCCTTTCTTCCATAATTTTCAATCTATTGACTGTAAAAATTCTCTTTTACAAACAATATTTTTTCTCCGAATAAAAAATCTTCATCAAAATTTGATATCTAAAATGTGTGTTTACAAATAAAAAATGATATTTAGAGTTTTGCGTGTTTATTTTCGTAATACATTATCATTAATCAGAAAAGCGCATTCGAAACTTATTTATTTCATAATTGTTTTGGCTATCATGCAAAATGTATAATAGTTTCAGGGTTACATATTTTAGTTTATTTTTTATCATTGATGAAAATTTCTGGTATTAGTAAACATGCAGAGTATCCAGCAATTGTAAAGAAGGTATTAATGCTTGATTTTTCTATAATATATTCTAAGCATTATTATACATTATTATTTTTGTAGTCCAATGTCAAAAAATGAAATATAAAAATATGTTTTCATAATTAGCTTGAAATTTTTCTTACAATCCTTTACGAAGTTGCAACTCATTGTTTAAGAAATTTGTTTGGCAAATATCTGTTTATTTCTGTACATATTAATGGATATTAATATCTTAATAGATAATTTTGCATGAAGGAACTTTCGATCTAGATGGAAATGCACGAGGAAACAAGATGATAAATATAATGGATATTAATTTTTCAATAGATAATTTCGCGTTAAGGAACTTTCGGCCAAGATGGAAATGCAGAGTAAAGCAAGATGATAAATATATATAAATTATGTCCTTACCTGTATTCCCACTGCATGAGCTATCCGATTGAGCGTCTTACACGCACGAAGTTACGCTTCCAACTGGCCTCGTTTTCTAAGAATGCACCACAAACAAAAGCGAAACTCGTTTCCTTAGCTTTAGGTTTCGGTTTCTGTGCCGGTGGCGACGGCTGTTGGTGTCCACTTAAGGCGGGAAAGAAAGAAACATTAATTATTTGAAAAATAGCTTTCACTTGTTCCTCATCCAGATTGCCATTGGTCATCTGCTGCCGCCTAAATTGATATGAGATGAAATAAATAAATCGCCTCACTTTATTTATGGCAGTCCCTAGAATCTAATTAGTTCCTATTATTATTATATTTTGCACATGATTATATATTTTTTTCACAAAATCCAGTGGGGTAGCGAGAATTGGGGTAGGTGGAAGCAGATTTCCGGGCGCCAATCTAGAGAAGCGCCGCTGAGGCAATATTTGTTAGTAAATTTTGTATTTATAATGGAGGAAGTTGATGAAAAAAATATGGGTGGGGCGAAAAATTAATATTATCCCCCCTGGCGCCATTTATTCTCACTACGCCTCTCAAGAACGCTGCACCAATTGACAGATTTTTATTAATTATATATTGAATGTGCAAATGCACCTGCGCTCAAAGTTAAATAATTCATTTTTCAACCTTAAAAATGTTACTAATTATGGCTTATATGATAATAATTTCAAGACTGATGATAACTCTAATTTTCTGTCCATTTTTATGTATTCCTTTGTCACCGTCGTACCAATCTTGGTGTCGAATTACATATTTTTTTAATCATCCAGATATTTACTTTTCAGTTATGCAGTTAAATTGAATATCGTGATGATAAACTCATTTGACATTTTGAAGTGACAAATAGTGTTTTTTCCAAAGAGAAGGTGATCTGATGAACTTGGTTGTTGTTCATTATGACTTCAGAACTTGTTTGCACTATGTTTGACTAAATTCATTATGAGGGCATGGTTTCAGCTTTAAAACCAAAGAATTATAGGTTTTGTACTTTACTCCTTCGAAGATTCGACGCATTCGCGCTACTCTTGTAGTGTAAATTCACCAAGATAGAATGTTTTTCTATTGAAGTGAGGGAAAACTCTGGAACAAAGGATGCAGTCTTAAGTGTCATCATCATCTAGTCACAATTTCAAATTACAAGGTCCACTCCAAAATAATTCCATGCTTTTTTTAAGGAATATTAATAAAGTAATCGAAATTAAACCAAACCTAACAAAACCAGGTTTACTAGGAAAATAAAATGCAATATTTAAAACCGCTCTATTTTATTAATGATAAATAGATGGTAAAGTGTATATTTCTTGTAGTGCTATCCTATATTTTCATATTACTCTCTTTCTTATCTCACATTTGCGAAACTGCAAAAGAATAAGAGGCAAAACAATACTCTAAATAACTTCAGCACCAAACATTCTCACATCGATTATGTAGATTTCAAGTTTGACAACATCCTTATCTTTTGCAGCCTAGATCCCGGTTCTCCTAACATGACCCATTGCCTTCTGCACCAGAAATTGCAGGTAAGTCTCGACAGTGAATGCATTTTTTCCTCGTATCTTTCTTCAGTGATTGAGAGTATTAACATAAGAAAAAAAGTAACGGAGAAATTAATTAGTTGACGTCAATCGCTACGAGATTGCTCTTTTCTGTTTTGCCACTAATCTGTGTTATGTTCCTGTTCTAAATACTTTGGAAAGAATGATTTGTAAAAGAAATAGGTTTGCTTTTAATGTTTAGTAAATATATCTTCCTATTAGATCTATTAATTTTGTGTTATTTTTCCATTGTTGTCAGCTTTTTCAAAATGGTAAGAATGAAAGTGATGATCAATTTAAGCTCTGCATACCATAAATCAACTTCATTTTGTATTTAACTTCATTATTTAGCTTCATGCTCATTAACTTTTAACTTTGTGCTCGAAATATTCTAAAATTCATTCGAAAAAGAAATGGATTATATAATGATTAATGAAAAAAATAAATAATTGAAAATAGTTTTACAAACTATTTAACCACTTAGGTGCTTATTAACTGTTTAACCAAATTTTAACTACTTAGGTACTAATTCCTTTGGCTCCTTGTTTGATTAATATTTGTATGTCAAACATCAAACATTCAATTTAATTCGTTTTGGAATTTAAAGAAACAAGACATACTTCATAAAGTTTACACGATTTTCGCTTGTAATTAAATAATTCCTTTTGTAATTTAATTACTGCTAATGATTGCACTGGTTCTATTTATATCCAAAAAAATCTTGTACACGATAATGAGTCGAATTGTTTATTAATTCAATAAATATTATTTTAAGATATTTTTAGATGCATTTATAATGGTAGCATTTTAGATGGTAGCATTTATAAAATAAAATGATCAAATGGAATTAGAGCCCATTTTTTCGAAAAAAAAAAAAAAAATTATCAACAGGACTAAAAGGGAAAGAAAGTTTAAAAATAATGATGATTATAAATTGTCATATAAGGAACTTGTAAATTTATTATTTATATATACCTTTTGTTTGCACTATATTGCATTTTCCGAATTATTTGATTTTTATTCATTTAATATCAGTAATGTTCTACATATTTATGTATTCTAAAATTATAATTTTTGAGAACACTTTATCAATCGGAGATATTACTCACCCATCCCGTTATGACAATTTATAAATGATTAGAATCGAACAATGAATTGGGCAATAGATATTTTTTAGAATCGAACAATCTAATGGGTAATAGATTTTTTTAGAATCGAGCAATCTATTCAGAAGTGATATTTTCTTGCAATCATTGAATGCCCCATAAATATTTTGTTTTTTTAAAAGCATTTACTCGAAATCAAAGGCAAAACCTGAAATACTAATTAAAATTGAATATCTGTTATAAAAAAAAACTTTATTCTTTAAATAATATTATTTAAAAATATTCGAATTTCAGAGTTAAATGTTATAAATAACAAATGAAAATATTAGACTTAAATCTATAGAAATTCAACGACGTTTTATCGAACCGTGATCTCCAAATTTCAATATTACCAAGATTTTCTCGCTCATGCACTAAAAGTCGATTTAATATTAGAAGTATAAGGGACAGCAAACGAGCTGGTCAAGGACCTTTGTTAAGCTTATTTAATTCAGACCCAAAAGGACCATATTTTTTATATTAGAAATAGGCTGCTTGACTTATACTTTTGGTTAGGTAGGAATGGGCTGCTACTGGATGATAGGTTAAAACTTGATGACGATTGCGTTGAATTTGAATGAATGATAAATATTCGCCACCCCAATTACATCAAGGATGGTAAATGAGCATATTAAAAAAAGCTTTTATTGGGACGAACGCATTTTCAGAAGATATTTATAGTTACGATATTTCTACCTTATAGAGTGGATGCTCATCTTACTTATACCTACAATAAATATCAACGTCCACAGACACATCATACACTGCACCATATACAGCTTGGTGGTTAGGTAGGAATGGGCTGCTACTGGATGATAGGTTAAAACTTGATGACGATTGCGTTGAATTTGAATGAATGATAAATATTCGCCACCCCAATTACATCAAGGATGGTAAATGAGCATATTAAAAAAAGCTTTTATTGGGACGAACGCATTTTCAGAACATATTTATAGTTACGATATTTCTACCTTATAGAGTGGATGCTCATCTTACTTATACCTACAATAAATATCAACGTCCACAGACACATCATACACTGCACCATATACAGCTTGGTGGTTAGGTAGGAATGGGCTGCTACTGGATGATAGGTTAAAACTTGATGACGATTGCGTTGAATTTGAATGAATGATAAATATTCGTCACCCCAATTACATCAGGGATGGTAAATGAGCATATTAAAAAAAGCTTTTATTGGGACGAACGCATTTTCAGAACATATTTATAGTTACGATATTTCTACCTTATAGAGTGGATGCTCATCTTACTTATACCTACAATAAATATCAACGTCCACAGACACATCATACACTGCACCATATACAGCTTGGTGGTTAGGTAGGAATGGGCTGCTACTGGATGATAGGTTAAAACTTGATGACGATTGCGTTGAATTTGAATGAATGATAAATATTCGCCACCCCAATTACATCAGGGATGGTAAATGAGCATATTAAAAAAAGCTTTTATTGGGACGAACGCATTTTCAGAACATATTTATAGTTACGATATTTCTACCTTATAGAGTGGATGCTCATCTTACTTATACCTACAATAAATATCAACGTCCACAGACACATCATACACTGCACCATATACAGCTTGGTGGTTAGGTAGGAATGGGCTGCTACTGGATGATAGGTTAAAACTTGATGACGATTGCGTTGAATTTGAATGAATGATAAATATTCGTCACCCCAATTACATCAGGGATGGTAAATGAGCATATTAAAAAAAGCTTTTATTGGGACGAACGCATTTTCAGAACATATTTATAGTTACGATATTTCTACCTTATAGAGTGGATGCTCATCTTACTTATACCTACAATAAATATCAACGTCCACAGACACATCATACACTGCACCATATACAGCTTGGTGGTTAGGTAGGAATGGGCTGCTACTGGATGATAGGTTAAAACTTGATGACGATTGCGTTGAATTTGAATGAATGATAAATATTCGCCACCCCAATTACATCAAGGATGGTAAATGAGCATATTAAAAAAAGCTTTTATTGGGACGAACGCATTTTCAGAACATATTTATAGTTACGATATTTCTACCTTATAGAGTGGATGCTCATCTTACTTATACCTACAATAAATATCAACGTCCACAGACACATCATACACTGCACCATATACAGCTTGGTGGTTAGGTAGGAATGGGCTGCTACTGGATGATAGGTTAAAACTTGATGACGATTGCGTTGAATTTGAATGAATGATAAATATTCGCCACCCCAATTACATCAAGGATGGTAAATGAGCATATTAAAAAAAGCTTTTATTGGGACGAACGCATTTTCAGAACATATTTATAGTTACGATATTTCTACCTTATAGAGTGGATGCTCATCTTACTTATACCTACAATAAATATCAACGTCCACAGACACATCATACACTGCACCATATACAGCTTGGTGGTTAGGTAGGAATGGGCTGCTACTGGATGATAGGTTAAAACTTGATGACGATTGCGTTGAATTTGAATGAATGATAAATATTCGCCACCCCAATTACATCAAGGATGGTAAATGAGCATATTAAAAAAAGCTTTTATTGGGACGAACGCATTTTCAGAACATATTTATAGTTACGATATTTCTACCTTATAGAGTGGATGCTCATCTTACTTATACCTACAATAAATATCAACGTCCACAGACACATCATACACTGCACCATATACAGCTTGGTGGTTAGGTAGGAATGGGCTGCTACTGGATGATAGGTTAAAACTTGATGACGATTGCGTTGAATTTGAATGAATGATAAATATTCGCCACCCCAATTACATCAAGGATGGTAAATGAGCATATTAAAAAAAGCTTTTATTGGGACGAACGCATTTTCAGAACATATTTATAGTTACGATATTTCTACCTTATAGAGTGGATGCTCATCTTACTTATACCTACAATAAATATCAACGTCCACAGACACATCATACACTGCACCATATACAGCTTAAAGACACACAGTAAAGACAAGCTGACATTCAGGTGATCTATATGTCCTTTACATTTTCATATAGACAAAGTCATACGATTCCGATTAAGTTGCTGTGAATTTAGATATCAAGTGAAGTGACTAGATCAAAGTAATGAAGCAAAAGACTGAGGAAAGAATGTTTCGAATCGTATAATAAAAAGTTGAAAAATAATATGCATTTAGAAAAGAACGCGATTAATTTCATAATTTAAATGCAGAATTTTCTAACATGAAGAATTAATATTATTAAGAAACGAATTTATTTCTGGCGTATATTAAAGAACAAACAATCTAAACTTAAAACTTAGTGAAAAAAAAAACTTAGAGCATTCTATTACTTGATACTATTTCCAATAAACATATATTCATATATAGTTGTTGACATAATCTGCGATACTGTTCACGGCACAAAATACTTAAAATACTCGCTTTTACTTTAAGAAATATCTTATTCGAAACATTTGAAAAAAATTCAAAGATCGTATCCTTCTATTGCAATCCGCTTTTACATCTATTATGCCATACTTTTTATGCAGAAAGGTTTCTGATTTGCAGATTATAGCATTAACTTCCGCTTAATGTAGCTTGAAGGTAATTTGTTTAATGCCTGTGACGTTGAAGTGTCAATTACTTATAAACGAGGTTATCTTTTAGCGAAGGTAAACTTTTAACACGTTTTGCTGGCATGTTTTTATTTTTAAATTCGGTTGATTTCGTATTTTGCTGAGTGAATAATAAAGATTTTTTTCTACCGCTGGAAAAAAATAAATATACGATATGCATGATTAGCATCAAATTAAAATGAATATTATAACACTGAAGTACTTTTAGTGATGAATTAAATTTTAAAATATAGCATTTTTTTTATTGAATTTCCAAAGTCTTCAATTTATATATAATGCATTTTCCCGAATAACAAGGGAAATGATTGTGTAGAGTTATAATTGAGAATCATGATTTCTTATCTGAGCTGGAATTTTTGCTCCCCCACATTAATGAAATATAAGCAACTATCATCTTAAGTTAATGAGAGCTATTAAATGAGTAAAATAGAAATAATTTATTCACTGCGTCAAAATATAAGCAAGTTGTACTAAAAATTAAATGATTAAATAAATATTAAAGAGAATTGTTACTTACATATCTTGATATATTTTCTATCATATTAAGAAAAAGAAATTTTCGCTATTCCTGGTAAAAAAAAAAAAAAAAAAAGATTTTCTCATGTGACATTTTGATATTTCTTTATTTTAAAATTATTTTAATTTGAAATTAAAGAAAAAAATCATTATCTGGATCATTTAACTTTCATTTATTAGTTCTTAAAATTATAGGCTTTTATTTGCTTAAAAAAAAATCACTGCATTTATAACGTTTGCTGCCGGATGGTGATGATACATATTTTCCTTTGATTATAATATATTTTTCTATATCCCCACATGCTTTTCGGGCATATTCCTTATTTTTTTTAAATCATGAAAAATGTTAGATGTATGTGTATTTCAAGATATAAGGAAAAAAATCACTGAAATTTCATTAAAAAATTTAGAACTTTTACTTATTATTTGCTTATAGTTAAAAGTAGTTTTGATTAAATATTCCTATTAACACATGGCTGATTGATGGATATTTATAGGAATTGTGATCCCCCCCCTAAAATTGAAATAAAATACTATACCAGTTATATGCGATTACCAGATTACTAAAAACCATGTAATTGAAAATTATTTTCATCTTTTCTCAATATAATCATTAACATTTGATCAATATCAATAAACATTTTCTTCGCAAATGAAATGTGAATGTTGCGCAAGTTTTGATCTGATACGTATCTCTATGATCCAATCTAAATGTTTGTAATTTTCAAGAGCTGCAAAAATGTCATCATTATTAGGAATGTTAGAAATGGCGCCAGCAAAAGAATGCTCATATTGCAATATTACAACGTTATTTGATGACAATTTATATGTATTTTTTTAGAGTTTTTAGACTATGTGATTTTTCAGATGCTAAACTGTTGCATTCAGCGTAAGAAGAGCCGCGAGTGGCAGCAACAAGAGGAAGTGAGCGAGAGCGAGGACGAAGAGTTCTTTGAATGCGAGACGGCCTCTATTTCCTCATTCGACGGAACATCACGTGAGCCACTCTTTTCTTGATATTTCTTTCTTTTTTTGTTTTTATTTATTACTAGCCGCCTTTGGCGATCATATGCTTCACTTGGATCGATGCTCGCTAAAATATTTAGTCAAATATTTTATGTAACTGGGTTTAAAGAAATAAACACACACAAACGCGCGCGCGCGCTTTATTATCAGTATAGATTCATTTTAATTCTAACAGTGACAAATTTGCCATCTGAGTAACAATGAATGCATTTAGAATTTTTTAATAGGATTATAAAAAGGTCCCCCCCCATCACATACTACCTTCATGATGTATGAAAGCATATATTGGATTTAAAGATGGCCGAATTTTGCTAAACGCGGGTTAAGTAGAGGGTTAAGCACATTTCCGAGAGTTTCTGTGGATATAGATAAGTCATCGAAAATATTTTAATTTATATCAAATAGTCTCCATGAAAAGCTCCATTAAAAACTATGGACTTAATATAAGCATTAATAATTGCAATTTATTTACGGAAATTTGAAACGACAAACTTGAAACTGTATTAAAATTTTTAAAATTAAATATACAGAGTACCCATGATTTTCTTTTTTTATATGATTGTGAGCTGCATCGAAAATGGAATCATTCCCAGTTAATAAATGGAAATTCTTCTTCAGATTATATTAAAGAAATAATAATAACGTTTGAAAATAAATATATATGATGCCGTTTTGTACGTCCATACAGAGAGGAAATTGCTTCCAATATTTTGTTTTTGATTCCAGAAAGTATGGTTATGTTTTGTAATGAAACAGATTTTAATCATATATATTATTTTCATAGTTATAATTGTACTGTAGCGACCATCAACGGGCGTGGAAACTCCATTGGACTCGGCAGACGTTGAAAAATTAGTATGCTTTTTAAATCATTTCGGCAGAGGGAAAAGAAAGAAGGCGGCGGAATAGGACAATTTAGTGTTAGCATTAGTAAACTATAGCCTGTTTGGCTTTTGTAAGTTTGCCTGATTTTATATAACTACATGAAGTTTTTCTACTTCTGTATATTATTAGAAGTAGAATAGCTAGCATTTAAGATTTGTATATGCAAGAATTTATATTCTTATTTATTTTGCTCAGAACTGAAAATAAATGACTGTTATTTTAAAGTAATTTTTTTTTTTTTTATTCTCACTTAGATATTAGAATGTGTATTTTAACTGTGTAACACAATTTTTTTTTTTTCTTTGAACGAACTTTCAGGATTGCATGATTATACCATTTCATTTCGTTTATGCTGATGAACACTTTCTGGGGATGTACAAAAAATAAGGAACTTGATTTTGGAGTAGCAAACGATATAATTATTGGATATGTATCCAAAGATATAATTGGTTTTAATATTGGTTTGCTTTGGAGTAAAGTTATATGCTTTTCGTCAAAGAAAGTTTTTGTCTTGGGATTTAACCCTTCAATGTATCATGTATCCGTTTGGCTACTCACTTTTATTTCCATTTATAGGCTTTGCATAACTGTTTCAAAGGGCAACAATGAGTGTTGTTTTTTTTAAAATGTGTTTTGATAAACATTTTTAGAAAACACCGATATATGAAAGGGCGGAACAATAATTAGAATTTAAACTGGAAACTTAGAAAAGTATCAAGGTATCTTAGAAAAGTATCAAGGTATCTACATTTCGGTTGTTTTGTTAAAATTTCACCAGAAAAAATAAATTGAATTTTTAAAAATAATTTTCCTAAATTATATGCAGCTATTCAAAACACATGTTCGTAAAAAAAAAAAAAAAAAAAAAAAAGAAAAGTCATGCATTCCAGGGTTAGAAAAGAGAAATACACACTAACTTGATGAATTAATATATATATATATATATAACATCTTGCATTTTTTTTTTTTAAAGTAAGGTAGGGGTGTTTAATATAACTGTGGTAGTTTAGAATTTACATTTTTTCCTTTTAAAAGCATCTATTAAAAAATTATAGGACTTTTTTTTTGAAATATTGTTGTTAAATCTTTTAGGGAAACGATTGCCCGAAGGCCGACTTATGCAACTGGGAGATCTGAAGCTACTACACCATGATGATGAGCCTCTTTACATTCCAATTACGCAGGTGCAATTTTTCAGATTTTTACTTTTTATTCATTTATGCTTTTAGTGTACGTTTCAGCCATAACATGTTTATTTTTCAAATGTTCATAAAATACAATAAGGCATCGCGACCCATCGTTTAATATATTGAGATCAATTACCAGATTTCATTACATTTTTACACAGTATTAATGCCTTAATATATATGAAATTAAATGCTATCAAAAAAATTAAATATACTGTGTGCGTGCTACGATTTTGGAGTTTTCGAAGCATGTTATTTCCCAGGAATTCATATTCGTGTCCTTCATTCGTACAGCTCTTTTGAAATGCTTCTTTAAGGCATTTGTTTTCCAGGTTTCAGGCTATTTGAGCTATATGTTAAGCAATTTTAAATCTTCTTTATAATGAATGAAAGCATTCTCGCGTTGCTTAGTTAATCTCACAATTAAATTTCAGCCATTTATTTTTGCTAATTAATTTCAGTTTGTGCTAATTAATTTCAGTATAAATTGAAATATGAAAGGAATAATATTATTAATAATAAAAAACTATGACATGGATCCTAAATTTATTACTTATGCCAAAGTATTTCTTAGAAAAAATCAGATTGAAATCTGGAAATTGCTGAAATTAATTTCGTAGTATTCGTTATTTGATAATGCTTTAAAAATTTTTTTTAATATTTTAATTTCATCAATTAAGATATGATGCATTTTTTCTCCGATTCTGAAATTATTTGATTGGTTTTTATTAATTAAATTTTTTTTAAACTTTCTTATTTCAACATTTAATTATAAGATATTTTCAGTGTGGTTTTATATATTTTGATGAATTCTTCATTTCAACGCTTTAATTATTTTATTTAGGACTTCCAGTTATATAATAAATATTTTTTTAATTTTTGATCAAAGTTCAGTGTTTGTAACTTTTTTTTAAAATGATGGAGTTTGACAGTTTTCATGAAAAATGTTATATGATTATAAAATATACTTTAAAAAAACAAATGTATAGTTCGTTAACGATTTTTATTCTTTCTAATTTTAAGGAAGTTGTCAATTTTTTATATATTATAAGATTCTTTGTAACGATACAATGTACCGAAAAGGAAAACAGAAAGCAGACAAAGAAAGCCGTGGGAAAGTAATCTGAGCCTATATAATTTTAGAAAAGAATTTGTCTATTCAACGGTTTAGTTTTGTGGGACAAATAACTCAGAAGCTAAAATTAGAGCAAAATCGGAGTTCGAGTGATTAGACAATTATTTTTAGAATGTAGATTAAATAGAAATTATTATTTGATTATGTTGTCATAATAACCGAATGGACTTCTTGTAGGAGCCTGCACCTTTAACGGAAGACCAGTTAGAGGCACAGGCTGATGTGCTGGTGCGGTTGGGAACTCATGCTGAGGGAGCAGCACTCAGAGCGCGCATGCAAAGTGCTTCCCTAACTTCCGATATGGAGGCTTTCAAGGTGAGATGTTTGGTATTAGAAAAAAAGAAAAGGAATGATTATGAAGGATGTTGATTTGAAGAAAATCTGAAGCAATTTCAAGTAAATTAAAAATCAGTTAATGGTTATGTTTTTTTCCTTCTGCGTTTGTTTCTATATATATATAGAGAGAGAGATTTTAGTATTATCTCATAAGTGGTTTAGAATGTTTTTTTATAAATTCGAAAAATATTGATGGAGATGCATCATAAAAAAAGAAAGAAAAAAAAATTTATTTTTATTAAAAAAAAACACATTTCTTTAAGAAACATGATTTAAATTATTATTTTTTCACTCATTTATTATAAGAACAGTAAGAGAAAAATTGCTTTAACGTCCAGAATTAATTTTTTTTTTTTTTTTTACTAATAGTGCTTTGCTGACATAATAGGATCTATATTTCAACAACATTACTTGTCAACATATGATTAAAATAATATTAAATGTATTTTTTTTCCTTGTTTGTTCAGAAAATATATAAAGAAAAAATATTTTAGTCATCAGGAAATTCAAGCTTAAAATTTTCAATGCTGACATCCAAAATACAAATAAATAGAAAATTATTTATTTACTTGTATGTTTTTGTGGGTAAACGCGATAGTTTGTAAAGAGCAATTTTGTATTTGAATCTTGATACCAGGTTTGTACATCTATATCAAATTTAGTTAACAAGAACAAGGTTTAAAATTCATATACAATTCTCTTCATTATACTACATAGCACTATGATAATTAAAATATACTAGTCCTCTTATAAGAATGTAAGATATTGGACTCTTTCTGATAAAACAAAGAGGACCTAGATATCATTTTAAAAAATTAATTGACTTATTATGTATAACTAGGGTAGATACTATAGTACTAGTCTTATTTATAAATTTGCTGAGTTAGTTTGAGTGATCAATTTTATATACAACCTGCTGCGTAAAGATTCACTTAAATTTGGACACTAAATCAGGTTTTCAATAATCTTACTAAGCAAAGGTATCTCATAATTAAAAAAAAAGTTTTTGTCTATGTGCCATTTAATGCTTTGTATTTCATGATTGGTTGAATATCTTTTGATATTGTTTATATTTCAAATATCAAAATGTACATCAAAAACTTAAAGATGGGCTTTTTTATTCCATGTCATAATATTTTTATAATAGTGGGTTTTCTTAAATGGTAGTATTTTTTTTTTTCCAATCTTGAAAATTTTTGTTTGTTGAAATAATAGTAAATGAATACCGTATTTAGACATGTTCTTTTCTATATGCCTTGATTGCTCTCTTAAATTGAAATAATGTATATTTTTATGCTTTTTTTGGTTTCAAATTCTTTCCAAAAATTGAAGTTCATAAAAAATATTTTAAATTTTTATAACTACACCTATCCAAAACTTGATGCTGGTATTTATTCATTTCTATTTGGAAGAATTTTACTCTTTATAATGACAAAAAATTTCTCTTTCCACATCTTCCCACTGCTGGCAAAATTTTACGAGAAATTTATTAATGCAGGGGTGTTTGTGCTCCGGGGAAACCCCGGAATTCCGGGGATTTTGAACTTCGATACCCGGAAATTCCGGGGATCGTCGTTCAAAAGGAAGTAGGAATAATAATGAATTATTTATTTTGATCTAGGTAATTTTGTTTGCTTTGAAAGCAGAAAACGCAAGGTCAGTGTGTGTGGTGAAAACTTTTCCTTTCTTTCTCGAAAGGCAGTGATAATGCGTGAAAAGGGGGAAAAAACTTCTTTTTTATTCTTTCCTTATTGCGAGTTATGACTCATTTCCCCGGTTCTCGGACATTCTCTTCTGGATTCTTTTCGGCAAGTAGGCGCGGCAGAAAAAAAAAGGGAGAGACTTCGTTCTACCAGATGTGCGATCACGTGACCTGGGTTCAAAGGTCTTAATTTTGCAAAAAAAGTAATTCATTGAACTTTTATAATTAGGTCATTCAATACTTCATAATCGTAATTTTTCATTTCTTCCCCCCCCCCTTCTCGAAACTCCAAAATGTCGGTAGTAAGTCCGTAAAAGTTTCAGGGGATTTTTTGGGGTCCCACAAACACCCCTGTTAATGTTTTTAAAAAATATAATCGTAGTGCAAGTATTGTTTTTGATTAATTTTCTCAGTTTAAATTACATGATTTTATGCCCTTATTTTTTTTCAAAGGCTGGTTTTTTAATATCCTTTGATTTTGTGATAATATTGTATAAAAGTTAATTATTTGCCTTTTTGGTGATATTTAAACTATTTTGCTGAAACCAGAACTCTAATATTACTTTGAAAATCTTGGCTACTCTAACTTACTAAGAAAAAAAAATTGTCAGATGGTGGAAGGACTATTGTTATGATACCTTTTCTTATAACTGAATTATTTTAAATAACATTATGAGGCAAAACTGTGTTGCTCTGAATAAATATGTCATGGCTCATCCATTTTAGCATCACTTTTTAATGGCTAAAAATTTCAGGCTGCAAATCCAAAAGCATCACTTGAAGATTTTGTTCGATGGTATTCTCCTAGAGATCTAATTGAAGAACAGAAAGTAGATGAAGAGACAGGGAAACCAATCACTACATGTAAGAAATCCTTTTTTCTAAATAAAACTGTTTTTGTTTAATTGGCATTAAAATTATTTATTTACCAATTGCTATACCTAGGTTTAATTATTTATTTCTTTTCACTTAAAAACAATTTTCCTGGTAAGTTGTGTATCATTTGTGTTATGTTTAATTTAATCTATATTCATCTGATTCACTGTAACTCATTGCAGGTATGAATGCTGCAGCATTAATTTTTATTGTGATGCAAAATGATATGAATATTATAGCAATCAATTTAAAAATAATTGTCTGCCTATTTTGCAATTTGTGAAAATGTCTGAAAATGTTAATATAATTTGTTTCATCATTATTTTGATAAATTTGCTGTTAAAATTATACTTAAATACAATTATTTTTTGTTAATATATATTAAATTAATAACAAGAACTACACTATAAAATAATGAACTTTCAATATTATTTTTGCTTTACGTATAAAAATTATTCAGCTATTTTTATTGCAATTATTTCTGATGGTTGTCATTTTTATTTCATTAGTTGGTTGTCATATCAGTTTAAATAACTATTTATTAACACATGAACAAATTTTTAATAAATTACTTAAAACAAATAATTTAGCTGAGATTTTGCAACAAATTAGGAGGTGTACTGAATTGATGAGTTAGATTTTAGTTACCATTTTGATTTATTTAATTTAAAAAGAAAAAAAAATTATTTTGAGGTTTTCTAATTATTAATAGGTAATAAAATTAGTGATTCATTCATATTCAACTGATAACATTGTTTGTTTGTTTGTTTCATATTAAACAACTGTTGAGTTACTGCATTATATAAATATTGACTGCACAAGGTAAATACTTTTCAAATTCAGTTAAAGTTGCATAAATTTAAATTCATTAGTTTTTTAATGATGCTGATGTCGTGTCCGTGTTACCACGGAAAGGGGTTGCAGTAGCTTCTGAGGGTAAAGACCCTTGAGTACCCGAGGGCAGAAGTCTGACTTCTAGCTCATGAAACTCACACACATTCGCTTGCACAACCCCTTTTTACAGTTGGGCACATTTACATACAACACAGATGAAGAATAACCATGCCCGAACTGGGATTCGAACCCGGGACGTCCAGATTACGGGAAAGACATAGTTTTTTAATGAATTTTAAATTTTGTTATTGATAATTAAAAAGCTTTTTAGTTGAAATTTTTCCCCTCACTGTTTTAGTCATTAGATTCTCTTCTTCTTTGTTAAATGCTTTAGTGAATTAATACGATTACTACTTAAATACTAGTAAATGACAATGATAGCAAATTTATTATTTTGAAAATGATTTTCTTCAAAGAACTGTAAAAAGAATTGATGATTAAAGAAAAATTCCTTTTCATTATATATATATATATATATATATATATATATATATATATATATATATATATATATATATAGTAAATTTTTTCTCTTGAAGTGATAATTTAATATTACATGTATAACCCTGCAATTGCAAGTCTTGCTATTCTTATAGAATGATGGTATATTTGCTGACTTGATATATTATTCAGCATTTGATAAATGTTAACAGTTATATAGGATGTTTTTATTATATATTTCATTTTTTAATTGTACATTATTTAAGGTATTTACTTTTATGACCCCAGAGTTTACTTAGCAATTTTCAGATTATGCTAAGATTGGAAAGCTCTATTATACATAAGATGCTAAGATTTCGCCTAGATTGTTACATTGCCGATTTTCAGATTTTGCCAAGCTCCATTATGCATAAGATGCTAAGATTTCATTAAGATGGTTGATGGTGATTTTCATTTCTTGACAATTTATCATTTGAGCTGAAAAAAATATTTTTAATCAAAGAATTATATTTATTTTAATATTAGACTGACAAATTCCTCAGCAAAAATTAAGTTTAAAGTTTTATCATATCTGAATTTTGGGAATTTCATGACTTGCATGGATTGCTCATGAAGCATGTATGAGAATATGCTATTTTATTGTTTCAGACCATCTGAGTGCACGCATGCTTCTTCCTGGTAATATGTGGCTAGAATCTTGGGAAAGTGCTCGTGCGGTTCCAGCTCGTAGGCAAAAGAGGCTCTTTGATGACACTAAAGAAGCAGAAAAAGTATGATACTTATATGGAATAAAAAAAGAAAAACTTATTTACAAGTGTTGTAAATTTGAAATTTAACTTTATCTTACATTTTGACTAATAATAAAATTTATTAGTATTGTTATTAGAAATATTTGCAAATACATATGGTGTAAACCTGGCAAACTAAGTAACAAATGATGTTTTATTTTACACAAATACATGAATACAAGGTAATAAAATACAGAAGAAATTAATACAAAGGCATCATTTGCAGTAAACTGTGCACACAAGCAGCAGATTGGTAATAAGCAACAGTAACAGTACAGAGTGCTCAGAAGGAATTCCCAGGAGAGAGCCTTTGCTTAACTATTCATGTCTCCCAACTTATTCAATACTGATTAGCTTTCGGCTTTAGCTCTCCTCTTTTTATAATTTCCATGACAGGTCATAGAAGCTTCTGAGGATCACTAAAATTCATCTTAATGAAGCTATCACCAAGATTTTTATAGTTTCTGGAATCTTTGATTTTATCAAGTTTATCGTTCTGGCCGGGAGCCATTAATTCGACATCCATTCAGCATTTATCAGTGCTGCATTTGGACACAATATTACAAATTCGTAACAGTATTGAATTATTACTATAATTTAGGAGGATTTTTAAGGAGCATGTTTAAGGCATTTTGATTAATTTAGTTCCTTAATTTTTCTTATTAAAATTAGAAGTACAAGATAATTGTGAAGGAAACACAACTACCATTTCTAAAGAATGGAAACTACTGCAACACTTTGAGTATACACATTGGAGTATTGTGTATCCACTCTTATCATGTCCTGACACAATTTTTAATACATTACTGATATGCATATATTTCCATTGAAAAAATATTTTAAATGATACAAAGAATTATATGTCATGTCATTTGAGTCGATGAATTTACTGGTGAAAAAATTGCAAAGTTACAGTTTTTGAATACTTTCTCAACTCTTACTAATTATTAGTTATGCTTATTAAAATATTCTTAATGCAGTAATTTTCTTCTTAACTCTATACTTCTGCAGCTAAAATTGATCTAAGATGCTTTGAATCTCAGAAGTTTTAGTCAATCAGCTGTGACTTCGATTGAGCCATCTATTGATTAGTGGATGTTTTATAAGATGGCTATTGAAATGATATAAAACAATAATATTCTAAGCTTCATAATTTAATTTTGATTGCATTCGAGATGAGCTCTTTTGTTTCAGATGTTAATGTGTCAGGAATATTTTATTAAATATGACTACTAAAAACCAGAGATTATATAAAAATTGACTTTTTAATTTCTTCAACAAACCATTTTTAACTGTAATAACACAAAATCAGATTCTTTAAATCATTCAAAGTATTTTCCCAATTAAAACAATTTCCCAACTTAAATTTCCCAAGCATACGTAGCTCATTATCTTGTTCTTAATTATCAAAAAGACTAAAACCTAATAAAATTAATCTGTTCATGTATTCTGTCTTCTTCTCAATTGTTCTGTATAAAATTCAATATAGTACTTATCAGCAGTACTTCTACATGTCATGAAAATCAAATTTTTTTAAAACATATTATAGCATACCACATTCTGATATAATTTTCAAGAAGAAATGTTTTGACCATCAGCATAAATAAACTGTGCAATTTAAAAAGATTTTTAAGTTTTGCAATAGTTGCTAACCTTGGTATTTTTATCTCCTTTCGTAAAATATACCATGTCTTTGTAATATTTATTTGTTTATCTGAATTTTATCACAGTGTTTGGATATCTAATGATTATTTTTAGTAAAAATTACTCTTAAAAGATGAATGAGAATGATTCTCCAAATAAAATATTATGAAAGAAGAAAAATCTTCACCATATATATATATATATATAATCAAGTTGTTTTATTACTATCATTTTTGTAGATTTTCAACTAGTTGTGGGATCTGTTAATCATTTAAAGAATTTATATGCATGGACGTAGAAAAACACATAATAATAATAAATTAGTTTACAAATTGTTTTCATTGCAAACACACACTAAAAAAAATGTTTTTTCAGGTTCTTCACTTTCTAGCCTCAGCAAAGACATCAGATGTTGTCAATTATTTGATGCCTATGTTAGTGCACTCAGCTATTCTTCAGTTAGCAGAAGAAGGTTAGGTTATTTTGATCACTTTTGCATTTAAGGGTTGTGTAAAGTATAACATTGAGTTAATTATCTTTATTAATTCATTTTTATTTATTAACTCCAATTATTTTTAATGAGTTTATCAACATATGTTTAATACATTGAATACTGAAAAATAATAAGGTGGCTTCAAAGCACAAGTAATTTTGTTTCCTTAATACCCAGTGTATAATTGGTTACCCTTGCCTTTTGGGGATTATAATTTAGGAGGCCTGGTCCTCCAGGTTGGGGTTTGGCATGAGGCCATTAAAATAAATAATAATTTAAAAAAAAAACCAATAAAAAACTACCAGTTCAGGAACCTTAATTAGGCACAAAAACTTGAAGGAAGAATTGGAAAGTGTGCATGGTTGTGGCACCCAAGGTCTGCAGGGGGGCTGTTATTCTCATGCAAAAGAAGAATGTCAAATATTATATTCATAAATTGTTTTTGACAAAATATATTGTATGATTTATTATAAGATAGAAAAAAGGATTCCTTAATATCAAACAAAAATTATTAGTTTTTTCAGAAATAGAGTTACAGTTGTTTAATGTTACTTTTATATTCTTTGTGTTTAAATATTTTTTATATTCTTTGTTTTTAAAGTTTATGCAGCATGTTATTATAAAAATAACTTTTTGGTGATTTTGACATTAAACTGCTTATTTATAGTTTAAATTTTTATTGTAAGGATAAACGCCTAGTTAAAATTTATGCATTTCAAAGAAAAAATATTTTCACATTTAAAGAATCATAATTTTATATTTTTGTTTTATTTTTTGTTTTCATTTTTAATTCTTACTTTTGTAATGATGTAATGTACTTTTGTAATAACTTTTTGTAATGATGTTTTCTGAAATTCATTTGAACAGTTCACATTATGATAATATTAAATTTTCCTGATGAAATAAATTATAGTGAAATCTTGATGATTAATTTTTTATTTAATTAAAAGAATAGAAATTATAATTGTTGATCCTCATCTTCAGATTTCTGCTTATGAGAAATAAAGGGCCACATTGACATCACATTAAGATCTTGGTTGTGGGAACGGCTAGTTCCAAGTTCGAAACTGCATTCGACTAATGAATCACCTTGTAAGCAGATGTAGTGCATACAGAATCCATCTGTATCTATTGTACTTGCTACATTAAGTTGCTGAAGTTCAGAGAGGAGTTGCTAATCATGCAAAAGCGTTTCAGAATTACGAGATCTGCCCTAAAATAGCCCTAATGCTTTAAAAACGATGTTAATATAATTAAGCTAAACTAAACTAAACTAAACTCAGAGCTTGTGGGCTATAAATTCAAAATCTAATCTCGTGTAAGAAATGGCACCTAAACTGGCTTGGCACATAATGCACATCATCTAAGTCAAATGCAGTGTGATGATATGACATAGAAATTTAGAAAGGGAATCCCATTTCAGATTTTTCTCCTTTTATGGCTATATTTCAAAATTGTGAGGTGCATCCTAAAGTAATCCAGTTGTTAAATGGGATTTAGATATAACTAAACTAAACTGAAGTCAATAGAAAAAAGGCTTTGTTGTTAAAAAATGAAATTTTTGTCCAAATTCATATAATATAATAATAAAAAATATCTGATTTTTTTTAAAAAAAAAAAAGGAAATGTATAAATGTAATTTTAAGTTCTGTACACCCATATTTAACAATTAGTATTTTTTTTTCTTTCAGATTTAACTTTTTATGAGTCTGATGGGATACATTTCTTCCAGCAAACTTGCTTCAAATCTGATTCAAAAATATTAAAATAGCATATTAAATAAATAAAAATCATCAAGAGGTGCTTTTATTTTAACAAAAAGGAATTTTAAATACTATCTTTTTCCTATGAAAATTACAAAACTTAAAAAGAATTGAAACAAAATACTTGTTTCTGAATATATTTTAATATTTTTACTAAATTGTTCTTTTACTTTTTAGAAGAGTGTCCCCAGTCTCTTCCATTGAAATTAGAAGAAACTGCTTTGAAAGCTGCCAAAGTCATGAGAAGTCCTGATCCAAAATATGAGGTTAGATTAAAATTTCTCTTAATGTCCTTTTAGTTATTACATTCTTGTATTCGAAGTATAGAGAAAGTACTGTAATCATCAAAAATAAAAAAAGAATTATAGATTTTGATCAATTTTCATATTTTAGGCTTCCCTAAGTTCAAAAAACACATTTTTGACATTATGTCTGTCTGTCTGTCTGTCTGTGACAAAGATAATTCAAAAATGCTTTGAGTATGACAAATTATATTTGGTATAAAGTCTAGACCAAGTTTGTAAATATCTATAAGAATTGGAATGAAATCCATTTAAACCATTAGGAAAAAATCTGTGCAAATATAAGTTAATACAGTAGTTACAAAATGAAAATTTGCAACAGATTTAAAGTATAAAATTTGGACTTAAAAATGCAATCACTTAAATTTGTAATTTTAGTATGTGATTTTGTGACTGCAATTATAATTTGTGGCAAATTTTGGTTTCAGTCTGTTAAAATAAATGCATTTAAAATACTAATTCAGTTTTTAAGTAGTGTTATTGCATGCTAGGAATTAATCGACAAAAAAACGTTGTCAAGGATAACACTATAAATTGAGCAAAAATGCTGAATTCGTGCCAAAAATCAATAGTTCGTAACTGTTGTTTGCAAAGACAATTTAAGGCATTTATGGCTTTACTCAAGTTCAAAATTTTATGTGGGGTGATAGGCACAGTATCTTCATTAGAGAGTATGCAAGAAAATTTTGTGGAGATTCCTCCTACTGGCTTTCTGTGTGTAGTTTCGGTGATTATATTGATTCAGCAAAAAAGCAAAGAAATGCCAATGTCTGTAAGTCACTGATATTGAGACTATTGTTTTTGTTTTCTTATAGCAGTTCAGTCAATGTAGAGGTTATTTTAATATGAAGGAAATCATTATTTTGAAATGCACACAAAGTTATATTTAAAAAAAGAGAGAGATTATTCAGGTTAACGGGGGGGGGGGAGAGAACAAATATATTCTTCTTAACACTTTGAGGGATAAGGAGCCAGATTTTGTCCCACCTTTAAGATTTTTTAAAAATAAACTTTTTGCTGTTTTCCTTTCTTAAAAAGTATTTTAATGTTTTATATATTTTGTAAATGAATTTCAATAGCATTTAAAATTATTTCTAATATTTTAAAAATAATTTTAAATACATGACTTTTTAGGTCATGAAATTCTTTTTTATTTGTAGTGAAAAAGACTTTTAAATAAATATTTACTGCAAAAAAATCGTTAAAATTCAAGGAATATATTTAAAACAAATTCATTCTTCAAAAATGCAATTTCCTTATTGATTACTGAAATTGAAAAGTGTGGGATAAAATTGTCCCACCGCCCATCAAAGTTTTGTTGGCCAGTAGAGGACAGTATGTAAATTTATGAATTAGTTGCTTTTACTTTTCGTTAAATGTTATTATTTAGAACAGTTTATTCATCTAATTTGTAATGGATTTTCTATAAATTGTTGTTAACTAGTGTAAAATAATGACAGATACAATAAATTTAATATATATATATTATATCACATTAGAACAAAAGTGTTTTCCGAAAATTAATTCTTCAAAGTTGTAGATATATTTACCAAAATAAATAAATAAATAAAAATAGAATTGCTACAATATAAATATTTTTCTGTTTTCAAACTACCCAGCATATATAAAACTTCATTGTTAATTTCCATTCATTCTCCCCCCCCCCCATTTTCTTAAAATATCTGTATGTTCTTTGCAATTAGCCACCATTTCCTGCTGTTTTTGAAAAGTCACTCTATCTTTCCCATGACATACTTTGTTGTCCATAACATATGCAAATTGCTGAATGCATTAAAAGGAAAGTCTGTATTGCTTTTCTTTGTAGATAATTTCCAACAGGGATGGTGATGCTACTGTAATTAATACTTTCTACTATGTCTATTTAAGGCTTTTGAATGTAATTGAAATTTTTTTAAATATTTTGTCCCTTAAAGGATTAAAGAAATATCATTCCTTTGAAATGTCTCTAGATAAATCTGTTTTGATTCTTAGAGCTGTTGCTTATTAATTGCTATGCATGTGTTAAAAAAGTTTAAGTTAGTTTGCATCTTTGTTAATCTAACATTTTTTTTTTCTTTTCTATGATTTGAACTCTAAAATGATGGGACAAACATTTTTTTAAACAATGAATTTAATAATATGTAACTTATCTAAAATCATATTTTAGTTTTCTATCTCAATATATTATTGTAGATTCAGCATAAAACAAATTCTGCTATATGAATTCATATGATCCTACAATTTGACACTTTAAAAAAAAATAAGTCACTGATTTTAAAATACACTTTTTGAAATAGCATTGTTTTCTTGTTGGATAATAATAGAAAATATTCTACTGTTGCATTTTTCAAAAACTAATTATAACATTATAAAATTCTATGTATTTTAATGATCGAGGTTTAGATCAGTTTTGTATATTGAACTTTTGTGTATCAAACACAATTTGGTAAAATTTGAATAGTAAATTTGAAACCTTAGATTCATAATTGGTATCTAACAGTTTTGCTGCATTCAAATGTGTCCATCTAGTATTCCCATAAAATGCGATTCGTCATGTAGCTTCTCAATTTAAAAAAAAATCATTGATTCTCCTAATTAAATAATTATATCTACTTGGTAATAATACAGTTGACTCACATGTCAAAAGATTTCTCAATTTGGCATTGTGTAAGTTTCATTTCAGGAATTCACATAAGTCAATATCAAACATGTGATGGAAGAAATGGTATATTTGTGTTATTCGAAATGATTTTTGTACACTATAATATCTTAAATTCAAAATTCTATTATTTTTATAGATTGTTTTACGTTGCTTATACCAAGCAGAAGTGATTGTAGCACAAATGCACTCAGTGCGAACTAAGTTCTTGTGTGAGGGAGAAGATGAACAACAGGAAGTGCAAAAGTTCATCCTAGAATTGCTTGATAGCTATGAAGTAGAGGTACCTGGTGCAGGAAAGGGTGCTGTAGGCAAGAGAATCAGGTATCTCTTCTCAGAAGCACAGAAGGTGAGGGTATTTACTTTAAAAATGTTTATCTCAAGTATCATGTATTTGGCTTTCTTGCAGTTGTCATCTTTTTTATGATACTGAAGATGCTTTTCTTGATGAGAATCGATTAAAAATATTACATAAATTGCAAGATATCCAAATTATACTTTCAGTATTATTGTCATGGTATTTCTTTTGATATTTCAGAAAATATGATTCTGCTAAAAATAATGTTTATGTTTGTTTAGAATGTGACATTGCAAGGAATAAACTGATAAACATCATGATGGAAATTATATATTTCAGTCATATGATTTAGATTTAGTTTTTTAAATTGATTTTGAAATCAGAAATGGTTTAATGCATTGACGAATCTTAATTATTCTTTCAATTAGGCTCTTTTCTGGTAAATATTTATTAATTTCTTACCAAAAGAATTAAAATAAATAGATTTAAAATAAAATTTTTTGAAATATTTAAATTGCAAAATCAGGTCGAAACATTTTAATGAAATTAAAACGATGGAAACCTTATGGTAATTGCATTTTTCCATTTCTCTGATTTTGCAGAGAAAAATATGACTTATTGATCAAAGTAAGTTCACTATCCATTCTAATAGTTTTCATTGTTTCTGTCAAAGACTTCTTTCTTACTTTGAAACTAGATTTGTAATGAGATCTTGTAGAAGCTGAACCTTCATGTCCTAGATGGGATTTGGTTCTTTTAAAAGGCTTGCTTTAATATAAATGTATATATTTTATCAGTTATTCACGTAAGTTTTCTTCTTTGTTTTGGGACATTCTAATGTTTTTAGAGTCTTGCATATTGGCAATAAAGCCATGTAATGTGAAAGGTTTCATCACAGAATACTTTTGTTATCCTTTTAATGAAACAATCAAATTTATTCTATAATTGCAAAAGCATAATTGAAAAGAATTTCAAATACCTAATCACTAAATACTTGGATCACAATAGAATACCTAAATAATTACATGTAAAATGTAAATGAAACTACTTTTCATTAACTGCTATAGCAATTACATTGCCGAATGCAGACATAAGCATGCCCATACATCTGTCCTGTCGAATGTCTCTTTGAGGAGCAATTATTCAGTTTTATTACATCTTTTTAATCAAATCACCAATCGATGTGATGAAAACTAATGATATCAATTATATACTGAGTATTGTATAGTTGATCTAATGTTCATGAAAGGATTCATTTGGCATTTGTTGTGACCTTAGAAATGCCTTTGGAGATGTCCAGTAACTAATTATTTCTGCTTGATGAATCTTAAAACTTATGTAAGATTGTGCATAAATTAAACTGTACTATTATCGGATGCTTTTCTGCTAAACAGCTATCCACATTTGATTTTACATTCAGTATGATTATCAAAAATCATTATGGATAAGAATGAAAAAGAACCTTCCAATTATGCTTCCTTCTTATTAAATCAATAAAAAGTGACCATGATAGCCATAATAGAATGTTGATATTTCTGAAATGATGTGTGTGTGCTTGTCATAATAGAACAGACATCAACAATTTTGATCATACATATATTACAATAGGTTTTAAATTCTCATGTTATTTTTAGTATTCAAATTTGCTGGGTATAAAAAAAAGAATGTCTTGTGGAACTGTGGAATTCCTCTCTAAATCATCATGAGATCGAATTATATAGTTATCATTAGAATTGAGATAATGGTTTTCCTTGTGAATATAACCATATTCCATTTTAATCTGTCCTTAATTTTTATGATATCAATAAAGATAGCTTTAACATTATCTAAAGTTGTAAACATGGTGCATGACATCTAAAGGAAAGTGTAAATTTAAGAGACAATTCATATTTATTAAAAGGTGATTTCAAAAATGAGACACCTTAAAGTAGTTCTTAAAGTAGTTCCAGGTCATTCCATTCAGCTGTGACCATTTTCCGAATTCCTCGGAGTGTTTTCCCACTCATTAAACATCTGTGACTGAGCTGATACAAGTATTCTATTAATTATTACTTTACTGAGGGAATAGTTCATTTCTTTTCATGTTTAATTCTTTAGTCATCGTGCCTGAACATTATACGAGCTTACAATTATCGCCTCACAAATTAAAAAGTTGAAATTAAATTATTCAAAGACACTATAATTTGAGATTGGAAGAAATGCTCATTACATACTACTATCACTACCATATCTAAAGTACTATTTTAAACTATTTAATGTAGTCATGAGCTTGATTTAAAACAATATGCTCGATACATCGTACGTGGAAAGTCAAAAGTAAACTTTATTATGAAATACGTCAATGCAAATATCAACATTCATTATGTCAGAACTATAGAAAAGTTCTTTGATATCACATACATGGGAATCACAATATGAGAAGGATATATAGGCATTTATTTTTCAATGCACTTTCTTCATTTCACATGTTTTATCACTGTGAATATTTCCAGAATGTTTCAATTATTTGATTCAATCCCTTCGTTTTACTATACTGGATTGTGATATTTATTTTGTTTATGGCCATTTCCTTTTTCGCATTTGATTTAATTCTATTATTCCTTCTATAGGCTTCTCACCTAATACCTGAAGACAGACCTGTAGGAGGTCCTCCACCAGAGGCTCAAACGCCTTCGCCTTCAGAGTTCCCTGCACCATCTGGTAAGGAATTCATATTTCGCACCACATTTGCTCGTCCTCCCGGTACTCAGACGACACCACAACGAATGTATTGTGTCATTACAAGGGAGGAATTCCGGGTGGCTGCTGCCTTTACTGAAGATTCCACTTTCCTCTGAGAATGTAGAAGAAAGTACTGTACAGAAATTTTTTTGAAAGTGCTGTACACTGAAATTATTGTACAGAAGATTTTTTGAAAGCACTGTATATTCATGATACTGTACAGAACAAATGATTTTCCTTTCTAATGAAGAATTTTTACTTATTTATATTGGGATGGGTTCCAACTATATCTCTAGTCTTGTATTTGCTTCTGAATAATAAATATGTTATTTTGGAATAACTAATGTGTCTTCTTTTCTTTTAAGTATTCCATGATTGGTTTAGTTAAATTTCTGTAATTGTTTACGATGATACATTTTAACAATAAATATGTTTAGTTTCAAATTGCATAGATATATGTGTTAAGGTTTCCATCATAAGTAGATAATGTCACTCATTTTCTCATATTGCATAATGCCATTAAAGTGCTAACAGAGTTGTTAAATTAGAAGGCATATCATTTTTATAAACTAAAGATGTTTCAAAATTCATTTTATTCTAATGAGATGGTGCAAGATTATTATTTAATCAACAGAATAACAAATTTGATTCCTTTTCCTTTATCCTTTGTCTGGATGCTTTTAAGTACTTCTCCCAAATTGTCAATCATAAAAATGACTCACTAGTGAGTCTCGAGTGAATTTTTGATGCATAAAGACAAGACTTTGAATGTGCAGAATGATCAGTAAAGCCCTTTAAATGCAGAACAGCTTCTTATAGAGCCAAAGAAGTGACATGTACATATAGAAGAGTGATTATGCTGAATTTATTGAGATAGCTTATGACGTCCATAGTGGTGAAATAAAGCAGTTACAAAAAATAAGTAAAAAAATAAAGATCGGCCAAAAAGTGTTAAAAGTTCATTTATAAAAAATGTATGTTATACCTTAGTAAATAACACAGGAAAAGTTTCATGGAGTTACCTGTAAAACTAGAGGAGATATTTGCAAATTAAAATTATAAACAACCGTCACTTGAAAAAGGATTAGTCCTAAAATTGAACATACAATTTTTCCAAGCTGCAGCAGCAAAGAGAAATTTAAGTGAATGATAACGAAAATAAACAACACCAACAATAATAATAATAAATTGGAAAAATTATCAACCTTTTAAAATTTTTATCGTATAAATAAGAATAGAATCTAAAATATATGCAACAAAAGAAAGTCAATACCTCTTAATATCCTTTTAGATGTCACTTTGTGCATTGTCAAAAATAGAATGGAGGGAAAATGACAGGCTATTTGTAATGAACAAAATCAAAATTAGTTGTTTGAAACTCATCTTATCAAAAAAAGCTACATAACTTCACTTTTAGATAAAATAATTTATACTGAAAACAATCCTTTATACTAATTTAGTTTAGCATTAGATGCACTAAATTTAAGCATGAGCTCAGGAAGTTCTCATTTACTCAAATGAGAGCCTCCACATACATGTACGCTTTGCCATTGTCATTTATCCATCAAATTAGCAGAGTTTTCATTTCGATTATATATATATATATGTAGTGACGAGCGCCTGTTGGCGAGCGCCATCTGCTGGTTGTTAGACGGAGTTGACGCTGGTTAGACGGAGGGCAGATCAGACGGATCTGGACGAGAGTAAAGACGTGTCAGATCAGACGGATCTGGACGAGAGAAAAGACGTGGCAGATCAGACGGATCTGGACGAGAGTGAAGACGTGGCAGACCAGACGGATCTGGACGAGAGTAAAGACGTGTCAGATCAGACGGATCTGGACGAGAGTAAAGACGTGTCAGATCAGACGGATCTGGACGAAAGACGAGACGCGACGTATTCGACGAAATCTACTGAATGTTCAATTCTTTTATGTTAATGTATATATATCCTAAATGTAATTAAATGTGCGTTCTAAAATAGTAGTGATTTCTGAGTCCTACAAAATATGGGGGTTCGGCCGAGATATTAATGAAGACCGGCACATAGACGAAAGAAGAGCCAAACAGGAGTGAAATTTGACGTGCTACAATAAACCTTTTGGATATCAACTACTTGTGGACTGACGCAGTGTGGATCGACGTTGAAGAAATTGTGAGTACAATTTTGATATATTCTCAAGTATGGCATTTCTTACACGAGCACGAAAGAGCGACTTACTAACTTTAGTAGACGAATTAGAACTAACGGCACCACAGGATGCCAAAGTGCGACAGTTAGTTACAATGATAACAGAGTCGAAAGACTATGACGAAGAGTTCGTAAAAAACTTACTTTTAACTATCACTCAGGAGCGCGAAAGGTTAGATGCTGAAAAAGCCGAAGCCGAAAAGATAGAGCGTGAATATACTTTAAAAAAGTTAGAACTTGAGTTAAAAAGTAGAGAAAATACTTTAACTGCATCAGATATGCCTAAGACTGATATATTAAAATTGCTAAAGAATTATGATAATAGCGGAGACATAAGTGTTTACCTTTCGTTATTTGAGAAACAAATAAGTAGGGCTAACATTGCAAAAGAAAACTGGATTTCTTATTTACTCGGGTTATTACCATTGGATATAGTCAATTTAATTGCTCGCGAACCTGATCCATCAGCTAATGACTATGATTACATAAAAAAACTGTTGCTTAAAAGATTTAAATTAACTTCCGAACAACTCAGGCAGAAGTTCTTTACTCACAAACGAGATTCTTCTTCATCATGGCGGGATTTCGGTTTTGAACTGAATAACTTTTTTGAGGAATGGATAAATTGTTTAGAAATAACCGATTTTGAAGATTTAAAGCAGCTAATGGTCGTTGACCAGTTAAAGAGTAAAATACCAAATGACGTACGCGATCATTTTCTCGACGATTTGCCCAAAATAAAGAAAGTAGAAGATTTGGTTAATAAACTGGACGAATATGAAGCTGCACGAAGTCACCTTAAAAAGGAAACAAACAGAAATTGGCGTGTTTCCGAAAACAGAAGTAAATTTGATATCGCGAAAGAAGCTAAAAATTCACCATTGCCGTTCGTTCGTGCTCAAAAGAATTATGCTGATGATAATTACTATAACAAGAGTAATAATAAATGTTTTAATTGTAATGAGACTGGCCATAAATCAACTAATTGCAAGTTTAAAAACAAAGGATTGAAATGTTTCCAATGTGGTAACTTTGGCCACAAAGCCAGTAACTGCCCGCAAAGAGATTTTAAAGTGTCTCTCTCTAATAAAGTATATACTCGTAACTCTCCAAAAACTGTAAATAAGCTTAGTAAAAATGTTGAAATAAATGGTGTAAATTGTGATGCATTAATTGATACTGGAAGTGATATTACTATGATTAACTATGATTTTTATTTGAAAATTGGTAAACCTAATTTAATGACTGATAATGTGAAATTAGCTGGTATAAGTGGAGATAGCATTACTCCTCTAGGTTTTTTTTATTGTGATATATTAATTGATGAATATGTAATATCAACTAATGTGTATGTGTTAGAAATAATGCCGAACGAAATAATCATTGGCATGGACGTATTAAATAATCTAAGCTTTTCATTTCAAGAAAATCAAATTATCATTCATGAAAAAAGAGCCCAAATAAATTACACCCGGCTGGTGAGAAACGAGGTCAAGGTCGTATCACTACGTTCCTCGGAGCTGAAAAGAGACAGTCAGGCACCTATTTTTGCTGAGACTGGCAATAAAATAAATACACATCCTCTCTCATACTTCATTCATTTAGCGGATTCGATAAACTATGATGAAATCGACATGAGTCATGTAAAAAAACCGTTGAGACAGGAAATAAATCGTCTTTTAAATAAGTATTCGCCAAACAAAACAAAAAGTACGGATTTGCAAATGAAAATAATATTGAGCGATGATATTCCGATTAGTCATAACCCTCGAAGGCTGCCTTTTAAAGAACAAAAATTCGTTGAAACTCAGATTGATAAATGGTTACAGGAAGGGATAATAAAACCCAGTAGTTCAAATTTTTCTTCACCCGTGGTTTTGTGCAAGAAGAAGGATGATAGTTATAGGTTATGCATTGATTATCGTAAGCTAAATAAAAAGATGATTAAAGATCGGTACCCTTTACCCCTCATAGAAGATTTGCTCGACAAACTTGAGCAATCAAAAATATTTACTACTTTGGACTTGAAAAACGGATTTTTTCATGTAGACGTAGAGAAAGATAGCACAAAATTTACGTCTTTTGTAACACATCATGGCCAGTGGGAATTTCTTAAAGTACCATTTGGACTTTCCAATAGTCCGAGTGTATTTCAGCGTTACATTAATGTGATATTCAGGAATTTGATGCTAGATGGAACTGTACTGATTTATATGGATGACATTATTATTCCATCCAAAACCGAGGAAGAAGGGCTAGAAAAATTACAACGTGTTCTAAAGGTTGCATCAGAGTACGGTTTGGAGTTTAATTTTAAGAAGTGTCAGTTTTTAAAACCACAAATAGAATTTTTAGGCTATAGAATCCAAAACGGAACTATACAGCCCTCTGTATCTAAAACGGTAGCTGTACAAAAATTTCCACAACCACAAACTGTTAAACAAGTACAAAGCTTTTTAGGCCTTACTAGTTATTTTCGGAAATTTATACCCCACTATTCAAAAATCGCAAAACCTCTTAGTGATCTACTAAGAAAAGACATTGCATTTAAGTTTGAATCTGAACAAAAGGAAGCTTTTCAAAAACTCAAAGATATTTTAACTCAGGAGCCAGTTTTGCATCTCTATCAACAGGGATCAGTTTTAGAACTTCATACAGATGCTAGCAGTCAGGGGTTCGGAGCAGTGCTGCTGCAACAGGGAACCGACAATAAGTTTTATCCTATTCATTATTTTAGTCGAAAAACTTCCCCACAACAAGAAAAATATAGTAGCTATGAATTAGAAGTTTTGGCTGTGATCGAAGCATTAAAAAAATTTAGACATTATTTACTGGGTTCTAAATTTAAAATTGTGACTGATTGTTCCGCTTTTCAACAAACTATGAGTAAAAGAGATCTTACACCAAAAGTTGCAAGATGGGCTTTACAATTAGAGGAATTTGATTACCAAATTGTTCACAGATCAGGAAAACAAATGGCACACGTAGATTCTCTTAGTCGAAACGCAGTACTTGTTGTTACTCGTTCATATAGTGAAGTGACCACTAAAATAGCCAATGCTCAAAATCAGGACGAATTCCTTAAGAAATTAAAAGCTTTGATAGATAAACAAGAAGACGGTGAACACATTGTGAGAAATGGCGTTTTATACAAATACGATAATGGTAGAGAATTGCTCATAGTCCCAGAAGCATTACAAAGAGAAATTATTCGAGAAATTCACAATAAAGGACATTACGCTGTGGCTAAGACAGAAGAAATTTTAAAGCAAGAATTTTACATACCAAAGTTGAGGTCAAAAATAGAAAGTGTGATTGCCAATTGCGTGGAGTGTATTCTTTGTAATAAGAAACGTGGGAAAGGTGAAGGTTTCCTTAACCCCATCCCAAAAGAAAATTTGCCTTTAAGTACATATCACATAGATTTCATTGGCCCTATGCCTTCTACAAATAAGAACTATCAGCATATTTTTTCAATAGTCGACGCTTTTACAAAATTTGTCTGGTTGTACCCGGTTAAATCAACATCTACTCAGGATGCAATAACTAAACTTAAGCTTCAACAATCTACTTTTGGAAATCCGACGAGAATAATAACAGACAGAGGTTCAGCTTTTACCTCAAAAGAATTTGAAACATACTGTCAGGATGAAAATATTGAACATTTCAAAATTAGCACTGGAATTCCTCGCGGAAATGGGCAAATTGAAATAATGCATAAAATTTTAATACCCATTCTATCAAAACTCTCAATAACAGATCCTACCAAATGGTATAAACATGCTGCATCAGTGCAAAAAATAATCAATAGTACTGTTTCGAGGAGTACAAAGTTTACCCCGTTTGAGCTTTTAACTGGTGTAAAATTAAAAGATACAACTGATTTACATTTAAAGGAAATATTGGAAGAAGAATACACAAAAGCAATGATGGAAGATCGAAATAATATGAGAGAAGAAGCAAGGGAAAACATTTTGAAGATGCAAGAAGAGAATCGGAAAAGTTTCAACAAACGAAGAAAAGTGGCGCGCATCTACAAACTTGGTGAATTAGTGGCCATACAACGGACGCAGTTTGGAACTGGACTCAAACTAAGACCAAAGTTTCATGGACCATATCGGATTGTTAAGGTTAAACCTAAGGATCGCTATGACGTGGAAAAAGTTGGATGTCATGACGGACCAAATACAACTTCCACAGCAGCCGATTTCATGAAAGCATGGTCTTTAGACTAAAAGAAAAAAAAATGTTTATTGTTTTATCCAGATACTGTTTTCTTTTTTTTATTCTTTCAGATTTTTCTACTTTAACTTTCGAGGACGAAAGAGACGTCAGGATCGCCGAATGTAGTGACGAGCGCCTGTTGGCGAGCGCCATCTGCTGGTTGTTAGACGGAGTTGACGCTGGTTAGACGGAGGGCAGATCAGACGGATCTGGACGAGAGTAAAGACGTGTCAGATCAGACGGATCTGGACGAGAGAAAAGACGTGGCAGATCAGACGGATCTGGACGAGAGTGAAGACGTGGCAGACCAGACGGATCTGGACGAGAGTAAAGACGTGTCAGATCAGACGGATCTGGACGAGAGTAAAGACGTGTCAGATCAGACGGATCTGGACGAAAGACGAGACGCGACGTATTCGACGAAATCTACTGAATGTTCAATTCTTTTATGTTAATGTATATATATCCTAAATGTAATTAAATGTGCGTTCTAAAATAGTAGTGATTTCTGAGTCCTACATATATATATATATATATATATATATATATATATATATATATATATGGATGGATAGAGCAATTTCACTAAATAATAACAAAATTTTAGAAGATTTGTTGAGAGAAATCTGTGTATTTTGTTTGTAAGAAATTCAGAAGCATATATAAGATGCTTTAAAAAAACACTGGGCTTCGATTCTGTAATAAATAGAATAAATTTTATTTATTTATTTATTTTTAAAATTTTGTGTTTTCTGTTACACATTGGAAATTTTTTTTCAAATGTTTAACATTTTCTTTGCTGTAGAATGGCCAGAAATGACTTTTGTCCCGTTAAACCAAACTATAGTCTGTGTATTTTTTGTAGGCGGTTCAAGGTCACATTTTCTACCTCGTTACTGGTTGTCTGCCAGGCAAATAACAGAGAACTTTTTTTTTTACACAGCTGTTATCAAACAAATAGCCTATTCCTTTTTTCGCACATATTTTATTTCCAAACTTTACAAATTAATTGAGCCCATTTTCCTTCACGAGTATTGCGGGCTGTAGTAATCTTTTTAATATCTTCGCTTAAGGGTCGGAATGTCCTAGGTTCGAGACCTGATTTCACCAAAGAATATCCATGTGAGCGAATCTGGTTACTCTTTTTGCGCCAAACATATTCCCGTTAGCTCATGTATTATCCTCGCTATCTAAATGCTGTTTAAAATTGCATGGTTTGTCTTCACATAAACTTGACGTTTCTTCAAAATGGGATGTTAGTATAATATGCTATAATATTATATATGATTAGATTTACTGAATGCATCTCCACAACGAGGGCAAAGCTAATTTGCTTTTTCATTATTTGCTTGTTAGCTCAAAATCCTTTTCTTCACTCTTTCATTTTGAGTTTTACAATTTTTTTCTGAAACTTTTCTTTTCTTTTCATTTCTTGTTATCTTTTTTTCATTTCTTAGAAATTATAAAGCCAAAATTTTTTTTCCATTGCTTCTTTATCAGTTTGATTGGAAGGGAGAATTTTTAAAAATAATTTTATTAATCCTTTGTTCGACTCTTTTGGATTTGAATCCTTAGACAAAACTCTTACCTTTGAGGAGGCATGTTAATATTTAAAGCAGACTATTGAATAGTATAAATCAAGAACAAATGAAGATAAATTTCGTAAATTGTAATATGTTACAACTTTCCCTGAGAATTTGTTACAACTTGCTCCATCGCATATGTTTGATATTTTTGTTGCTTGATAAAACGTATTGTGCTCACAAAAAAAAAAAGTAGACTTTTAAAATGTATAAACAAAATAAATAAGTAAAAATATTTTTAAAAGGATCGACTAACTTAGCTTAAAATGAAGTTAACAAAGTTGTTTTTTTTGTTTTTTTTGTTTTACAAATTAAAACGAAGCACGTATTCATTTAGATATTAAACCAAATATATAGATTTCAAAAAAAAATCCCTTTTATGTTGCAATCTTTAGTACATTCCATTGAAATGAACGATCGAAGACATAAGTTATTGCTTTTAAACGTTATTTCGGCTTTTAATATACAATGAAAAATCCCTCATGCCCTTTTATTTATGTAACATTTTCAAACCACCAGGGTACCCTTTTTCCTTCATCTTTATTAATTTTATATTTAATATCTTAATGATTTTCGGATTTGGATAGAATCTGATTTCAGGTTTCGTCAAATTTTGTAGGGGGTTTTGAGGACAAATAATTTAGTCACATTTTTGCTTTGCATGAAATATCGGCGACAGAGCTAAATTGCATTTAATGGAAACCATGGTTACTATTTAAAGTTACTAAAACTTACTGTGTAATTTCTGAAAGATGTTACTTAACTTGCTTTAATATAATGATGAAATCAGTACCTTACAGTGCTATTAATTCAAGAATTAGCTACAGTTTTATTTTACATGGCAGATGTATTAACGAGTTATTTGATGAACATTGGAATCTACTTTGTAACATAATTATCAAATCATGATCGAAGAATTTGATTTGATACATTTATTTTAGGTTGAAAATGACATGATATAAAATCAAGTTCTCAACTGTTAATCAGCAATTCATAATCGTATTATAATTGGACATAATATATGAAAAGCGTTTCTCTGTCACCTAACAAGGAAAGGGCATGAGTTGGAAAATCGAGTTCGGAATGAGATTTTGTACAATGGTAGCATACCTTTAGGAAGTTCATTTATTAAAATATTAAAGAGCAATAGCGAGAAAATTCTGAAAAAATGACTTTCAAATTTTTGGCACAGTTTATATATTAGTTTCTCAAGTCTTTCAAGTTTCAACAGCGCAATCATTAATGCAGTTCCCTAGAAACTGGCAGGTGAAGCTCCGTATTTAGATACGATGATAGATTAGTATCTAGATTAATAAATTGAGACAGAAAAATTCGCTGAAATTATAAAAGTATATAGTCTTTCCTTACAGTTAATCAGTTTTTGCAAAGTGAATTCATATCGAAAACGAAATAGTTTGCGAGCCATATTGCAGCGAATCCTTCTCAAGGAGCGCTTTGTTCAAATTCTGGTTGGTTTTGACAAAGAAAGGCAGGTTCTAGTTTTCCTCCATCTTGGATGTCATCTTAAAAATTTAGGTCTAGAGATTTGTCTGGCAAAGTTATCCACAAATAACCCTCAATAGTTTGTCAAATGATTTATGAGCATTCTTTCTCAGAAATAATTGACAAGAGCCTTAACATTGCAATTAAAGAAACTGAAAATTACAACCCTTTATTTCCAAAAAAATCCTAAACAACCTCATCGTCTCCTACATATCTAAGACATCACCATAGCTTTATCATCGACTTGAATTTGGATCGTATTTGCTGAAATTCATTCATGCAAGTTTTTTTTCTTTTTTCCTCTTTTATCTTTCTTTTTTCTTTCCCGATTTATTAGCAATTTGTTATTTAATAAGTTAATCCTCCATTTATCTCGCACAACTACTTACTAAGTAATATCATTGCCATGCCATTACTCAATTCACCTGCTATGTCCGAAAGTTAAAAAATCTTGAGTTACATTCCCTGAAATCGGCAAATCATGAGCACTCTTGATTATGGAAATGAAGTCCAAGTCTACAAGCCTCCAATATCGTATCCTTATATCTCACAGAATATAGAAAAATTCATCCAAGGACGACATGCGTGCTCATCCGATACAGATTATCAATTAATTTCTGCCTTATTTATATCCTTCTTGGAATCTGAGGGTAGCTAGCAAATTCTATTTAAATAAAACTGACATCCAGTGTATGTTTATTTTTAAAAAAAACAACCAAAGCATATTTTCGTATTGATTTGCAAATGAGATTTATAGACTTAAATCTTATAGTGAATAGTTATAACAAACTTGAGAAGACATTTTCGATTCACCTTTGCACTCATTTGTTTATTATTTAATGCATTTAGCTGGAGTATAAAAATATCAATACTAAAAGAGTGATACCGATTTTTTACAGTGATTCATATACTTCCTACAAATAACCATAATAAAACAACAGAGCTATATAATTATACGATAAAATCTATCTCCTATTTAACTACTTTTATTCAATAACTTAACATCTGTTTTAGACTTTTTTGAACTGGTGAGTCGTACGTGCTATCATACGTGCGTATTATAGCGGACGTATTATATTTTTAAATTTTATGTCAGTCTTAATATATACTTAATTTCATTAAAATGTACCCTGCAATTCTGAATATAAACAACTCAAAGTGAAAATCCTCTTAATTATGGATACCGGTGGTTATGTTATACAACTTACAGAAAAAGTAAGCATGCAAATTTCACTAAGTGATTTCTAACAAAGAAAGCAATGATTATCTATTATTCAAAGATAGTGAATATGAACGATAATGATTTGACTGGAGAGCTAATGGCAGTTCATATGAGTGCAAGGTAAGGTATCATTAAAATCATTATTCTTTCCTTTAGTAAATGTTTTCTCTGCTGAGAGCGAGAGAAATTTTGTATCTTAAGTGCATGAAGTTTAAATAAAAAATGCAGCTTTATCTTGCTTTCGCCTATTACATTTATAATAAGTTACCGTAGTTTAAAGCAATTTCAATGATCAGCTCAGATTAAATTTAAATGGTCATTAATACTAAATGATTCTCCTATTATTTGTACTTTTCCTCGTTATCACAACAATTCAATTCCTCCGATTCTTCAAAAGTGTAAAGAAGAGGTATATACCTAATAGTTAACTCTCATAACGTGTTTTTGTGTTTTTCTAAACAACTTTATTGGATATAATCTTTCTACTGATTTGTTTTCTTGACTGTCTAAATGTATTATATCTAACGTTTAGGGAACGTACTATCCTATCAATGCAGCTAAGAATAGTTAGAATACTTAGGTGTTTATAGACTATGTGCTATTTTTATATCAACTGATAGGCTTAGAACGTTAAATCCTAATTTTTAATTGGACAAGTAATAATTCAACGTACGCTTGACACATTTATATGACGGTTAATTGATTAATACTTCGTAATTTAACAGTATGAGGCATTTCACATTTTTTTCAATCAGTTTACTTTTTCTTCTTCAAACAATTTTACATACTTTTAAAACTTTAATTCTATTCAAAGTAAAGACCATCATTTACAATAGGTAGTATAATTAATGCTAAGTGGTTCCCTAGGATATATTATATAGGATTGATTAAGCATAATTAATGCAATCCTGTTCGTTTGAATTAAAATTATAATTATTTGAATGTAGGAAATAATATTTTTTGTACAGTAATTAATATACTTTTAAAAGGAAAATATACAAGCCAAGTATCTGAACCTTATTAGCACAAAATCCATCATGAATCTTCTCGATACTGTCCGACTCTTGGAATATCGAAGAATATAGTGAAAATGTCGTATAATATTTTGTACTAATAAGGAATGCTTATATTCACTTTCAAAATTACAAATAACGGTCCGAATTTCTTCTAATTATTTTATTTTCTTATTTTAATAGCCAAAATATTAATACTGTAACAATCCATGTACATACAAACAAAAAGAGTTTTGTGATACGAATAATTATTAGCACTTTATTTATGCATCCTGATACTTCATAATAAAAAATATTGGGAACATCTCCCAGAAAACGTTTCAATTAACTTAATAATAATAAAAATATATTCAGCGCCCTATATATATGGAAAATTTTATTTTCAGGACAAGTTATTCAAGTTTCATGAAAGATAAAAATTATCGCACCATTAAATCTCAAAATAAGCTTTTCATTATTCTCACGAGTAAAAGAATAGAGAAGAAAATACTATGAATTTTCGTGTTTAAGCTTGAAATATAGCGACATACGTTATTTCAGTTATCTAGTTACTTAATTATTTCGCCGACAGCGGGTCATTTATGCGATGCGCATTCAAGTTCAATATGTTGAAAAGCTTCAAGAGTCCAAGATTTTATCCTAGATATTTTTGTTATTTTATTTTGCCTCTTTTTATTACTTAAATATCTATAATAGCTCGCTATCTAAATTTGTTTCAAGATGCAAGATTTTAAATTTTTGACAGAAGAATTCATTTATATGTTTTCATTGTGATTAAAAGAGGAATTGTTTCTGAATCTTTCTTTTATTTTGTACATGTTCCCAAATGTTAATTTTTTTTTGTCTTCAATGAAGTTAAAATGAATTTAACTTTAATGAAGTTAATGTATTAAGACATTTAACTTTATTGAAGTTAAATTTTTTAATATATTTGCTGAAAATGTATTAAGACATTTTAATCGCTCTCAACGAGCGGTTAACAATTTCACTTTAAAATACAAATGACGAAGGTTTTCTTTTGCATTAGCTAACCTTCAACCCTGGTGTAGAGATTTTAAATATTTTAAATAATGTTATCTTTTTTTGCTTACTTGATTTAGGTCTGTGAGGTGTTTGCAACTCAAACATAAAAATCTTTTTTGAAACTATTGCATGTCCAATTTGTTCCAAGTTCAAATTGCTTTGAACTTGCTTTCATCTAATACTCCCTGCAATAAGTGTTAGTTAAATTATTCAGAAGTTTTAGGATAAGGAAAGGCGTCTTGGGGAATAAATTTATATCAATTGTTAATATAAAAATAAGCATAAGAAAATATCGGTTACACAGCAAATTTGTCCTTTTTTATAAATAAAATTTTGTTCATTCTGCACATTTCAAATAATAATAAAGAAAGGCATTCAAATTTTCATAAAAGATTGTGAGAGATCTTTGATTTGATAATTCGTTGATCAGATAGATATAATTATGGCTTTATTTAATTAAAGTTTTAACATTAATGTTATGTAATATATTTAGGAGTGAGAAAATAAAAAGTATTTTACAATGAATTCGAAACATGATTTTATTTCCTTAAATGCAAATTATTTCCATGATATGATTAAAACTCTTGTTTTATTAATACTATTTTTGTTTTCCAAAATTAAATTTTTAATCAAATGCAGAACGGCTCGAATTTTAACAAAGTACATTTCTTGCCTAGAAAATTTAGCAGTATGATAAAAAAAAATGACTTAAGCCATACAGACGCTGCAGACAAAAAATATATATAAGGTGATTATAATTAAATTAACCCTATTCAGACCCTTCTAGAACTCGTTCCGCCTATCAGATTTTAATGAAACTTGGTATATACGTTATATGGAACATGAGGAAAAGATTTCTGCAAAGAAAAAAATATTTCATATTTTGTCCAACAGATGGCATTTTTTGAAAATTCCTTATGCAAATTAGTCAAACCTATAAAGAGACTTGCAGTCAGAGTTCGAAAATCATTCTGTGTGTCTTTGTTATTGTTAATCATGCCCTTACATAAAGAAGGAAGATCGAGCTTTACTGGTAAAACTGTTTTATCAAGGTCAGCTTTGTTGCACTGCATGAATGTCGTCGTTTAAAGGAATTGCGAAAAGGATCCATGTCGAAGAATGGTTTGAAGAAGATGATTATTAAAATTTAAAGAGACTGGAGACTTGGGTGAGTTGCCAGAAAGAGCGGAAACTGGTTACGAATGAAACTGTCGAAGTCGCAATTGCTGTGGTCGAAATAGCCTCAAGTTCCATCTATTCATCAGTAAATGCTCGATCGGTGTCACGTGAGTTGGCGATTCCGTGGTCGACATTATGAAAAATTCTGCGATCTAGTTTAAAATGGCATCCGTATAAGGTCTACGTGGGTCAAATGCTGCTATCAAACACACTATAAATTTGCTTGCCGATTTATTTGACATTTTTTTTTTTATTTGAACGGAAGTTGATGATGCTGGCCTTGGAAAATTCTATAGTCAGGAGGCGCACTTTTCTTTATATGGAGTCGTGAGTAATCAAAATTGCCGCATATTGAGTGCTTCACCTCCTAATGTCATGTACCAACAACCACTGCATTCGGATTACGTGATTGTTGATGCATGTTTACTCGGATCGTTTTTCTTTGAAACTCTCACTCCTCGAAGTCTTAAAATGTACTCTGTCACGAGAGCACGGTACAGTGAACTTCTTCGACAGCAGGTCATTCCCGCTTTACAGAAACGACAATGTTTGCAGACATCTGTCTTCATACAAGATACAGCAACACTCCCACATTGGACGTCAAGTCAAAGAACTGCTTCTTGCTAACTTTGGCGAGAATCGTGTAATATCCAGAGAATTTCTGGATGACTCGCCTCCTCGTTCACTCTATTTAAATCTCGGGAATTTCTGGTTGTGGGGATTTCTAAAAGATTGTGTTTATGGAGGAGGAATTAAAACTTGACCCGAGTTGAAAGCCAGCATTACACGCCATATTGTTAAAATCCCACGAGAGTTTCTTCGAGCTACCATTGAAGACGCTTAATGAGTAAATGATGTCAGTAGAGTACACGTTGAGCGTATTCTGTAAATGAATAAATTTTAATGATTCTGACAGATTCTTTGTCTTTCTTTAGGTGACGCAATTCCTCCTGGTAGTCAAAATTTGAACTATTTTTGATTGCGGAAATTTTTTTCCCCATGGTCCATATAACGTATATACCAAGTTTCATCAAAATCCAAAAGATAGTACGAGTTCTAGAGGGGTTAGAATAGGAGCATTTTAATTATAACCGTCCTGTATATCGTTTAATTTTTATCGTTTTAAATTTCCTTTTGTATTTCAAATACTGAAATGAAGAAAGACCATATTAAATTCAAAACAAAAATTAAATCTGACCGAATTTTCTTTAATTAAAAAATATCTACAATTAAATTTTTATGTGTATTGAATTTAAAATGATTGAATGTTTCAAATTTTTTAATACATTTAGCAATCATAGTAATTGACTGAGATGAACTAAATTATTATTTCGGAAAATAAATGCTTCTCATTTTGCTATTATTTTGATTTGAAGAGAAAACCTGAATTTTTTTCTAAAGGTCCATTAAGTTAAAATGAATATTTAATGCTTAAATTTGCTGAAAAGAAATTGCAATTGAAAAGGATTTTTAAAAGCCATTTACGTGTAGTCGACAACAGACACTTACGTAGTTTCTTTCAGATACAAATTTTAGAGCAAAGAAAAGAATTTAGAAATTAAAAGTGACATTTATTTGCTTTCGTATTGATTATTTATTTAAATAGTGGGAATTCTCGTTATTTCTTTCCATTTTATTTTAACTTCCAGTAAATATTTTTTGTTTGCAATTTGATTTCTTAACAACTTTTCATTTCTTTACCCAGTTGATCCAGTTTGCCTCATGAACATACTATTTCTTCTGTAAAAAAAAAAAAAAACCATTTTATTGCTTGATTTACCATTGCCTACCGCCTTTTCAGATGAATTTTTCAAACAAATATTTAGTTTTTTATATTTTTTTTCTGCAGAATAATAATAATAATAAAAAATGCAAATTATGTCATGCATAATTTATTTATAACTATGTAATATTAAACAAAGTTATTAATTATTTTTATTGCCTGTCAATTTGTTCATATTTCAAAATACTATTACATAAACCATTTTGTGTTTGAATATAATGTATGTTAGCGATGTTTTTTCCAGTATTACCAAAAAGAAAAATATCTTTAAGAATTATTTTTTTTAATTTTCAGTATCACATAAAATGTTTTGTTGCACAAAATTGGAAAAAAATGATCACTTCAAAAAATTGAAATCGTTAGATGTGAACATAAAATCATATGATTATAAGTAACACCATAATAATAACAATCAAAGCTCGAAATAGTAAACAATCATTAAAATTCTTAAAACGAATCTGAATCGGTTAGTATTCCACCTTAACTAGTTAGGAGTTGGAATTAATTTACTATCCTCTCAAAGAAATTAACGACTTAGCTCCTACGCGTTTTTTCGATCTATTAAAGACAAACTTAAGCAGTTAAACCGCAATTAGCTGTAGTGAGAAATCGCATACTAAAATCCATGCTTTAAATTACTGCATTAATGAGTTATTGAATTTATATGCATCCGAAAATATGAGGATTTGGCAAGAAATGTGCTTGAGTTGATTTTTATTTTAGATGCTAAACATGTGTTTAGTTATCTTCATTTGTACTTGAAGACAAGCTTCCTTAAATGGATTTTATCAAGATTCTATAGATATTTGGTCGTAATTCCATATACCACATTTTAGAAATCTAGCTCAAAATGTGTCTGAGTTATTGTGTTCTCAGGCAAGCAGATTGACCGACAGGTAAATAGACATAATCCCCCAAAAGAATATTTATTTAGAAAGGCCTAGAGCAGCGGTTCTTAACCTATGGGTCGCGAAGCATATTTCTTGGGTCGCGCTGAGTCGAACCAAAAAAGTTAGTAATACACCAAATTTCAGACATTTTAGAAATGACGACTTGAATAAATATCAACAATCGAAAATGAATGTGATTAACAAGATCAAAAAATATCAGCTGATTAAAAAGCGAGAGAATTGGAAGAGAGCGAGGAATTTGTTAATATTAATCAATTTCAAGAACAATTAAATTAAATACAAAGTGACCAAGCACTTCGATACAATTTCTACAAAAACACTGAATCTTTATATGCTTTCTGGTTAAAATTAAAAACCGAAAAGCCAATAATTGTTAAAGAAGCCCTAAAAGTATTATTGCCCTTTTCAACAACATACATGTGTGAGGCTGGTTTTTCGGCTCTGTGTGTAATCAAAAACAATTACCGGAACAAGTTAAATCCTGAAATAGATATAAGGTGCTCCTTGACAAGCATCCAACCGAGGTTTTAAAGATCTTTCAAAATGTATTCAAGCACAAGGTTCTCATTAAAACTGTATGACTTGCATTTAAGATTTAAAAGACTTAACATATGTATTGATATTTTTTTTTTTGTAGGAATAAGTTAAAATGTCAATTATTTTCAAAAAAGTTATAAATATATTTTAATTTGGTCAATAAAAATTATTAAAAACACTTGATAATTAATTAAATTTTCCTTGGATCGAAAAGTACTTTTGTTTATCTTTATTATTAAAAAAATAAATAAAATATTTGTAAGCTAAAAAAAATCATCATCGTAGGATTGAAGATTTTTTAAAAATACGATCTAAAATAAAGCAATGAAAAAATTGTAACTTTTTTTTGGGTCGCGACATGAACATATTTTTCAAATTTGGGTAGCGGCTTAAAAAGGTTAAGAACCACTGGTCTAGAGAATAGAGTTTCGTGGAAAACTGTAGTTCGAACTTAGTTATGATTATAGAACTTTATCTATACTTCCTAAAAAAGAAAATAAAAAAATGATAGAAATTAAATAAACTGTAATATTTGTTGAAAATAAATAAAAATTTAATTAGAATATTTGTTTTCTAAAATTTCACAATAATGCTTTTAAATTTGATGTTATTCAATATATCGGAATCTTCAAATTCGAGTCTACTTGTTTAAACAGAACGAAATGAATAAATAAAAACAAACAAACAACAAAAAAAAACTAATTGATGTTCTACAACGTAGGTCTACAGTTAAATAAAGTTATGTTCTAATTTAAATCAAAAATCCAAATAAAAAAATATTAAAATATAAAAAAAAGATTCTATCACAAAAATTAGTTATAGTAAGAAAGAGGATTAAGAAATTGTTTCAAAACAGAGGTCAGTTCATGTTGTAGCAACGATAAAATTACTTTAGTAATATTTTAAATTGAGCATTTGAATGTAGTGTTCTATTAGCAATTCGGCAGTTCGAATTAAATGAAATAAGTAAACGAGATTCTATTATTTATTTCGAAGCATCATAGCATGATAGCACTTTATGCTTGGTTTCCTTTTTATACGTTATTTTTATAAATTAATCCTCAAATATAACAATAGAATATACATACACCACCACCACCACCAACAACAACAACAACAATTGCGCAGTAGCTAAAACAAAAGCCAAAATATATATTATTGTAATATAAACTTTTAAATATTTTGAAAAAATTATTAAAATTAAAGAAAACAATGAACAAACTTATCTCAAAAACCAATTTTTATTTTTTAAGAGTTTTATAAATGATTTTTATCTATTAAATCTTTTATGAATTTTTCCCAGTATAGCCATATATGGCTTTTCCGCCAGTAAACAGCACCATGAAATCCAATAATACGCTTTGAAGAAATTAAACAAAAACATTAATATCTACAGTAATAATTTGTTAAAGATCTAATTAAAAAACTATTTTTATTAGACACCTACTACCTAAGACATAACTACATATCAAAGCTGATAAGTCAAGACTTAATAGTCTGACTTGCGGAGGAGTTTATACTTCATATGCGAGAAAGTAAAAAATTTCATTCTAATAATCAAAAATTCAAAAGCAAGATCTTCGTGCTTCAGAAGCCCCCTCCCCTCCTAGAATGAGAAAAACCCTTTTTGTAACTATGCTGTATATGTCTCTGAAAACAAAACCGCTTTGAGCTAGACTGATGAACTTTAGTATATGGATAAATTTTTTAATTCCTTAAATTTTGATCGAAATTAATTGAAAAGAAGTGTCTGTCTTGCTGTCTGAGGATAAATGAACTAGATAACTACAAAACGAAACGAGCTAGGTAGATAAAATTTAATATACAGGTTTAGTATCTAAAATATAGATATTTATTAAATTTTGAATCAAATCTGTCAAACAGTTGACCGTCTGTCGATCTATTCTTTACATGCATATAAACGCAATGAGTAATGAAGGCTATAACTTAACATTAATGAAATTCGTTAACATGACAACAGTTGTTGTTTTGTCTCAAATTTTAGTTGCAATTAGTCACAAAACAGACATCGAAAATACAGAACTATATTCGCGCCAAACGCATATATTTATCACTATTGCTTCCAAATATACAGCAGGGCCTTTGCAATCTTGCCTAATGGCCAGAATTTTACTCGAGGTAAAAGATAAAATCTTTACGAGAAAGTAAGTATGTTAAAAAAAATATTCGGAGAGGCCATTTTAGCTCATTTGCATGACTCAATTCGCATAGTATTCAGTTTTAAAACATTTTCATGATATTTATAAATATATCTAATAATAATATAAGATATATTGAAATGGAATGCAACACTAATGATCTTTTATTCGATTTTATAAGTTAAAATATATATTTTCAACTCAGCTCCTGTTAGCAAAGATTATTTGAAAAGCAAAGTCTTTCGTATATATCCCGGATATTTAGCAGAAAACAAACAACTTCCAAAACATTTTTGAAGCCCTATTCATGCATCCGCTTTCATGCATTCTTAGAATCTCATTATGAAAATATTTTCATTTGATTTGGAAGCGTAGGAAATTCCTCGAGTGCTTCCAAGTGGATTTGCATTTTCTGCATCAATCTACTAAACTGAGCTTATTCGCAGGGTCAATAACTAATCTTTCAATAACTAAACGAACCACTTTGGAGTCAATTAGCGTTGTTACATAAAATTCATTCAATTTAGAAGCAATAAATAATTTCAGTATATTAAAAATCTGTACTGTTCTCGAATCATGAAAGTTTTTTGATATCTATAATATTGATAAGTACAGCTCAGAAAACTGAGCAGAAAATATTTAAAAATCCTTTATATATTTACACGAAACGATTTCTGAACGAATTATGAAACGATAGCAAATAATATACGTTTATAAGTGTTTGTTTTTAAAAACCTATAATTTTTTGTATTCACTTCATCGCCACGTTACATGTTATTGAGCTTATTTAAAGTGAAAAGTGTACTTTATTTCAATTATTAAAAATATCCTTGAGAGCTCAGGAAAGGTAATTGAAAATTCGATCGACTGAAACTGGAAGTGAAATTACCAAATGACTTGGAAAATTAAAAGCTTAAACTTTCCATGTCAATGAATATTATTAGAATAAATACAAATAGCAACGTTTGAAGCTGCAATTAAATATTTCAAACTGGTAAGCTTCCATTAAAATTTATTTTTCTCAATTCTTTTTAAAGAGAACTCGCTTAAAGTGTTTAATTGAAAAACAGAAATTTATCATAATAAAGCTGGTTGTAGTCTCCAGAGTTTTTTTTTTATTTAAAATTAATAAATAAGTTTTAACAGTCAAGAGTTTCATGCTTCATTCAGAAGTGTTCTTTGAAGTGAATTAAAATGATCTAATTAAAGCTGTTTATTAAATTTTAAAATAAAAGAAAAAAAGTTATGAAATAATGAGGAATAATGCTTTGATTCGCAAATTTATAAAGTTAAATTTTCTTGAATTCTTATTAAAACGCAAGAAGTTACTAATATTTTTTGTTCACTCAGAAATTTTCACTTTATTCAAAAAATTTTACTAGTAATTAATGTTTAGTTTTATCTATATACTTAAAATAATAAAGAGAAAAAAACTAATTATTAGTTGCCCATTTCCAACCACTGGTTCGAGTTTACCAGTTTTTGTTTCATATGAAACCTCATAACCAATAAGTAGATTTTATCACGAGCTGACGTATTCCAGAACTCTCTATTTTCAAAAAAAAGAAGCAAACCTCTACTGTAAATTCTCTGCAGAGAAGGCCCGCGACAGGGCTCTCCCCCTACTGTCACTGAAACTATTTCAAAAAGATTTATATAATAAGAATCCTGTGCGATGGATATTTATATCTCACAGGGGATTTCTTGAAAAAAAAAAAAAAAACCCAACTTCGCTATACTTTCTCTATGGGCAAGTTTCACGATAGAGTCCTTTCCACAATTGTCCACTGAATCGGCTTCGAAATTTTTTGTTTTGTGTTGACCTCTAGAATTTTTTCGAAATTGGAGAGTAGTAGAAAGTGCGATTATTGAGGATTCAATATAGGGTTATGAGCTTTCTTCTTAAATACGACTTTTAAACTTGCAACAACCACTGAATCAATTCAGTGGTTGTGACAGGAAATTCTGCCGTGGGATTCCTCCATAGAAAAAGTGCAGTGAAATACAGTTTTTTTGATATCTCTTGAAAATTTGGAATGGTTGAGATCATAGAACCATTAATACACATATCTAGGTATCATTAAATTAAAAAAAAAATGAAAATTAGTGAAATCGGTGTCAGTGGTTATGTCTGGGGAATTTACTATTACATTTTGCCAATTATTAAAAATACATGGATGGTGGGAAAACAGTGGCTCCTTATAATTTTTTCATAAATTTGGACAAAAAAACATGGAAAAAAAACCCGCTCCTCCGAACAAAACTGTATATGAATGATTTCAAACATTAACTAGAGGGAGAGTACTCTTCTCGACTTTCTTGAATATTTATACAATATGGCAAGTTTTATGTTAAATTTTGTAGAATTGTGAATTAAAAATGACTGTGTAAATTAGATCTTTTATCTTAGTACAATGGAGTCCGAAATTTATTTCACATTCATAATTTTAGTCTCAAGGCTTCATGGAAATTTTATTTATGTAACATGTTGCGCTTTTGAGCTATCACATCCACACGAACAGACCGACCTACAGACATCGACAAATTTCATCAAAAGTTGATACGATCTACAATTTGGATAAGGTAATATTCAAATTTACATACATATTGCTTGTTAAGTTTTTGAACCACTTTGTGTTTGTATAGACAGGTTCCTCATTAACGGATTTCGTCCATAATTTGATAAAAATTTACAAATTTGATGTAAATACTGCATCAATAAACTTCATCAATTTAATTTGATGTAAACGACTGGGCCTTGAAAATGTTTTAAAAAGTTTGTGAGTTTATAAAAAATGTTTAGATTGAGAGTCTTAAAGTTCGAATATTTTAATAATTATAGTATTTATCACTTTGGTAACTTCATATACGAAAAAATAATTTTAAACAAATATTTCAGAATTGCAGTCCCTGTTTTCTTCGTTTTGCAGAATATGATTCATCTCCTTTCTTCAATAATCTGCAACACATACAGAATTTTTTCACACCTGTCAGATGCTTTCCAGTAAAGCGATACGGGAGTGAAATACATTCTTATTTTCATCCCTCTTTCATCATAGGGGCTTTTGAAAAGCTCCAAAGCGTGCTCAAGATAAGGATTTTGGTACATTTTTTTCTACATTTTGAAACTGGATTTCAGTTATTGTCCCCTTTCTGAACATGTCCGCTTGATTTATAATAGTAGTTTTTCAGTGAAACGATTTTTTTCTGCGCTTAATCTTGTAAGAACTAAAAAAAAAAAAAAAAAATCGAAGTAATAAAATCCTCAAATTATATTTTTTTTGTTCGATTCAATAATATCTACTTAGAAATAATTTTAAAAAAATTAATGGTGCAATTAATAAATTTGAATTTTGTTAATTCATATGTTGACCTTGTAGTATTCTTTCTCTAATAAACTAAAATTTAAGATATATGGTATTTGTTGGAGATTTTCACAGCGAATATTGCAATCCATTAGAAGTATTTATTTATACAGCAAAACACACACACACACACACACACAGAGAGAGATATTATTGTAAATGATTTCCTAAGAACACGAAGGAAGATTTGTAGTAGTATCGGAAAGATCTTGACGAAAGATATGACGTAAAAGTCTAGCAGCTGGCGCATGCGCAGCTTTGGCAGCTTGCGTCACTACAGATTCGACTGTAGGATGAAGAGGGTCGAGAAGGAGAAAATGAGCATTGATATCTAACATTATTAGTATTTAAAAGAAAAGTGCAATTCAATTCATAATCACGCTTTTGGTAGAGAAATTATGCACATTTCTAAAAATGGGTTCAAATGTGCCCATTTGTTTTTCCCCTCTTCAAAATGTTTCAATAAATAAAATACAGAAATCAAATTACAGAACAGTAGTGTTACTGTATGAAATATAACTATTGCACTATTGCATAACTATGCAATTGCATTCATTAATTCTTAAATGTAAATCATAAAAAAATAATTAAAAGGTTTTTTGAATGATAAAAAAAGAAGCATTTTGAATCTAGTTTTTCATTCATTTCTGTAATAAATAGACTTTAGTATATGGTATTTCCTGTTGACAACTTTTGAAAAAGACATCGAATTATTTTAGAAAGAAGCTGTTAAAGTTATTTTATTTTGTTAACAATATTCTCTTTGAAATTTTTTATGCATTCTGATGTATTATTCAAGAGATATTCCTTTTAGGATTTGAATTCTTCCTGGAATATATACTTCCTTGTCAAATATATTCTCAAAGTTTCGGATAGCTCAAAGATTTACTCGTGTTGTAGAAGTAAACCCTCTTGTAGTATTCACACTTCCTTGAGATGTAAATTTTCTTAGAAAAAATTGAGGAGCAAAGTTAATGTAAGAATATTTTAAAATGAACGTGAAACAAAAAAGATTTTTAGATTTGGTTTATGATCAAAAATATCATTTAAAGAAATTGATTTTCTGAAAGAAAACTTAAGAAAAAGCTTTACTGAAAGTTTCCAAAATTCTATTCAAAAAATAATATTTCATGATGAAGAAAAATTAAAATTAGCAGAATTAGAGCCGTTAAAGATTTGTACATACTTCCAGTTGGGAAAAAAATCCATCTAATTACGGTAAAAAAAATTCTACTTATTTTGCTTGAGACAATACACGAATTTTTTAAAATAAATACAAACCATAAATTTTTATGTTTGTTATTTAGAGCATTTTCCCATTTCAATTATATATTATCTTTAAAGATTTAAAAAATTAGCAATCAGGTCACAATTACAATTGCCCCCCCCCGTATATTATCAATTGATTCCTTAGGAAGTTTGGAATTATATTTATATTTTTACTAAATTTCTAAGAAAAATACATGACATAACTTATATTGCAAAATAGCTCTTGGAATATTTGCAATTTATAAAAATGTTTACGAAGCACTTTCACATGTGGAATGTGTAGCATTCAAAAGCCAACAGAATTCTCAAAAATATTAAAAGGGTTTCTCATTTCTTTATGAAACAGTTTTTTGTAGTTTTTTTCTATTTAATATTAAAATGCATTTATATGAATTATTTGCATCAACGAAGTATTTAACTGTCAACGGAAATTCAATATAAGATTTTTGTTATAAATATAATTTGTTCATTATATGAACTAAAATTCATTTTAAAGTTTCACTTAAATATTTTTAGCCAGGTATTTTCTTTTTTTATATTATCTCCGAAAAATATATCAAACAATAATTTTCACCCAAGTAATGGAAATAATCAAGGAAAATAAAGGAATAAAGAAAAGTAAAAGAAATCTTAAACATATAACATTGTCTTCACATTATTAAACATTTCGTTTTTCACCTCCTGTTAATTTTTCTTTACCATGTTCTCTCATAATAAAAATAATTTTTCATTATAGAAATAATGTTGTAATTTCATGATTAAAATAATAAGAAAATAAAACGTTAGGCGAAGAGATTAAATTTATATTAAGACGAGTGAGCGCAAATAAAAATATTAACTAAGTTATATATTTTGTCGTTATTAATTTATCTTTTTTTTTATAACAAAGGATAGAAAAAAAATATTTACGAAATTTTATTTATAACAAACGGGATCTCGTTATAAATCTGTCTCGTGTAAGAGCTAAAAGAGATTCACTTTCTTATAATCAGGGGTGTTTGTGGGACCCCAAAAAATCCCCGGAAACTTTTACGGACTTACTACCGACATTTTGGAGTTTCGAGAAGGGGGGGGGGAGAAGTGAAAAATTACGATTATGAAGTATTGAATGACCTAATTATAAAAGTTCAATGAATTACTTTTTTTGCAAAATTAAGACCTTTGAACCCAGGTCACGTGATCGCACATCTGGTCGAACGAAGTCTCTCCCTTTTTTTTCTGCCGCGCCTACTTGCCGAAAAGAATCCAGAAGAGAATGTCCGAGAACCGGGGGAATGAGTCATAACTCGCAATAAGGAAAGAACAAAAAAGAAGTTTTTCCCCCTTTTCACGCATTATCACTGCCTTTGGAGAAAGAAAGGAAAAGTTTTCACCACACACACTGACCTTGCGTTTTCTGCTTTCAAAGCAAACAAAATTACCCAGATCAAAATAAATAATTCCTTATTATTCCTACTTCCTTTTGAACGACGATCCCCGGAGCACAAACACCCCTGTTATAATACATATTATTCACTCTGGTACGAATTTACCATAAGTTTAAGCTGGTTCATTTCACTTTTTTAATAAGTGGACTGTATTCTTATTTAAAATCAAACGACAATTCAAAAGCCAACTTTTTATTTCATCGAGGTTCACTGACCCCACGACTCAGTACGAAACTGTTTTGAAAACTGATCCCATGTCAGCAGGGTTAAAATAAATTTTATCGCTGAAGCCAAGTCAGCGCATGGTTGCAATATTCATTAACAAAAAGTGCCAACGAAGCGGTAACACATTCTAAAGCCAATCTATAGCCAATTGTTTATATTCATCTAGAGAAAGATTACCAAACAGGAAAATGCTCCAAGTGAAATAAAAAACATATTATAAAAACAATTTTTTTTATATCTTTCTGTTGTTTGAGTGAATAAATGTGATATTGAAAATCTTCCGAAATCGAATTTATAATACATTTTCTCGGTCATATAAGTTACATTTATCACATTTATTTATTATTTTAACGCACAACTAACTGAAACAAACATTTTTCATTCTGTAGAAAAATATTGATTGAGTTAGGAAGCTTTAAACAACCTTTGTTTCAAATAAATAAAAATATAATTCGTTACGCCAGACTGTTTCTGAAGGTGTAAGTATGCGCCTACCTCTATATATTTAGAAATTTGGTTCAACCTGAATATATTATACAAATATCAATATCGGTAAATGGTGCTTTAAATCTTTAATGCATATATCCAATATAAATTTACTATACTGATTAAGCAAATTAAGGAACTGTCTAGTCACAAGGCCTCAGGGGTATCGCAGGAAAGACAATTAAAGAATGCTATTACCAAAACTCCAAATATACACATGTGTATAAAATACTAGTTTATAAATAATAAACTATTATGATTATATAATACTTCGAATTAAATAATTAAAATAATTTATATAAATTGAAGTGTAATTAATTAAATATTTTCAACTAAATAATAATTATATACTTATCTGGTAATATTACAATCCATTTGATAGTTCATGTAAAATAATAATTTTTAAAATTAGTTTTGCTTGAAACTCAATATTTCCTTATAATCTAACTCAATGCTTTTATTAATGCGTAAAAATATCATTAATATGGGCTTGAGTGTGAAATTCAAAACCGATGAAGAATATTTTGATCTTTAAAATATTGTAATTTACAGTCATGGGGAACAATTTCCAGTCTTTCTTTATTCTGACAAGTGATAAAAAAAGAAAAAGTTAAGCTTTTTGATATAGTATCATGGTTAACATACGTAGAATTTCATGATTTTAGTCAATTTTCTATCATAGTAAAAAAGTAAGTAGATGAAAATTTACATATTTTCACAAATTGCTTAGTTAAAAAAATGTATAGCAAAATATTAACATATTAATTAACTGAAAAAGTCATTGAAATGTAAAAAGGAATTGACCAGTCTTTAAAAATGACTGGAATGAAATTACATAATGTACGCTGCCTGAAACCGTAAAATTCCTAAATCATCTTCTGGGCATATTAATATTTCTTTTCATAATCCTCAATATCAATTAGTTTTCTTATCAGTTGAGTCGTCTTTATTTTAGGATGCAAAATGTAATATATATCGAGAAAAAAAAAATAGCTTTTGCTTTTAGGAAAATTTAAAGATTCATGGATTGGAAATTTGTGTAAAGAAAAAAAGTAATAAAACATCTAATGTAATTTATAGATATATTATTTCTTCTTTTGATGAAGACTTATCAAAAATAAGACTGTGTTATTTTTAAAAGATTCCTTTCAGCGAAGAAACATTTTCTATAAAATGAAACATTATGTTTGCATATAAAGATATTCATATAGAAAAAAAATTTGAAAAAATAAATGAACCTGAAGTAAGTCGTTTACTATCCAAATATAATTGCAAAAATATTTCCATCGTAATTTTTTATGATGGAAATCATAACATTACTTTGCTGTCAGGTGAGCAAGATTTAAAAATTTATACGATGTGAGAGTGTAAAATAAAAAATAAAATCAAACAAAAAGAATGAAAATTTTCTTCCTATTAGTGGGTGAGTAGTTACAGGTATCCTTTTGTTTTTGAGTAAATATTTTACATTCTCTCATTTATCTAAAGTTTATAAGATTATTTTTTAAAAATATTTTCTTATACATTTCAGAACTTCGCACAATTTTTAATCATAAAAAGGATTGAAATTGGATCTATTTTGGTTTGTGAAAATTACGCTTAAAAAAAAAAAAAAGAACATCGTCTGCTTAAATAGTATTTTCTAATATATTCTGGAAAAATATTTTGTTGCAAATAATTTATTATTTTATTTTGAAATATCGGGGTAATATTTTTTCTTTTTTAAATTTTTTTGTTGTGAGAGGTCAATACTTTTCCGATTTAAAATAACTAAAAATGCTATAATATATCATTAAAGCGTAATTAGCATTGTTTAATGATTTATATTATTTTCAATGATTTGTGAAATCTGATATGGATTGAAAGTATACTGTTTAAGTAAGCTATAGATGTTTCATAAATATTAAATTATTTATATTTAAATAATATGTATTCATCAAAAAAAAATGTGAAAGACGAGTACTAGATATCATTATTATTAAAATAAAAGTTTGCTCACAATATAAGTTTATGTTTTTAAATAATTTATTTCAGAAAACTGCAATTTATTTCCCAAATATTCAAAATGAAAATAATGAATGAATAAATCTATCGAACAACTCCTAATTTTATGGAAAATTTATTATTATATTGCTAAATAATTTTTTCTTGCCAAAATCAAAATTTAATAAGTTTGTGTATAAAGATAGTCAATTAGTAACTTTTTATGTATGCATAGGTCTGATTGTTTACTGTATCTATGCTTTTATTAATTTCTTTTTATTTGTTTGAGAATAATTACTTCAAATTACATATATAATAGTTAAGGATAAATGTAATGTTCCATGATGTTGAAAAAACAAATATAATAGTACGGAGATCTTCTTTATTTGTAAATACAGGAAGGTTTTTTAAACCATTCTTACAGCCACTTGAAGCTCTATTTATTAGTTAGAATCCTCTTAAATTTAGTATAGGGAACTAATAAGGATAGTGTTAAAATATTTCATAAAAAGTTTGGTTCCCAAATCACCGACAAAGAAAAAAAGTGACACAAAACCCAGGTAAAACTTTAAAATATAAACTCATGATTACTGTACGGCCAACAGTTCTAATAATTTGGGATACAAGGACAAAATGAAACTCCAGAAGTTCACCATGCGTCTCACGTAATCTCGAAGTGAGCTACATAAAAAGTTTTCTCAAATATAATTCCGAGTGATTTTTTTCTCTCGTAAGATTAATTTAAATCCAAGATTTTCTTTAGTGGCATTATGAGCATGGCGACTTTAAAGGACAACATACCAAGGAACTATTGCCAACATTCTAAGCGATATGCTAAGTTCAACAGAGCATGATGTGAACAAGAAGTCTGATTTATTTAGCGTAGAAGTGAATAAGGCGTTATGTTACACTCAAATTTCATATTTGCTACTTGTTTGTCCCTTGTAATCCTTGAGAAAATAGAATTTGCTTAATAGCATTAGCGAAACTGCACTAAAATTGTCTCTATTTTATTTTTTTGTCTCTATTTTACTTAACTTTAAAACCTTATTTTTATCTTTTAAAGTTTTATTTGAGTATAATGACACCAGTGATAGATTTGCTCCTATCATATTGGGAGTGGTGCTTTTTTTAATGCTAGTTTTTCTCCCATACCATTGTAAGTTGCCTCACCGAATTAAATTTCATGGTATTCTGATTGATAAAACGTACTACATATGACGCCGGGTAGTTAAAATTAAAGGAAAAAAACACATTAACTTCCTACATAGATTTATAACAAGTTTTCAATATGTTATTTTGCAGCCAGTTTGGTATTGCCTAAAAGAGATTGAATATTTTTTTGCCAAATGCTTTACATAAAATATTCTTAAAGCTCTAAATATGCATTAACAATATGAGAAAACGGATAAATCACTTCTAGGGAAAATATTTTTTGACAACCTTAGAAATCAATAAAATTTAATGATTTATGAAAAAATCAAATATTCTTCTTAAGAAATACATTCAATAAGTTTTGTGTTAAAAACATTAAAATGCTGCATTAACAAAAACATTAACATCAAAAGATAGTAGTAATGAAAGATCTGGTTCTCATGCTGATAATTATGTATTATAAAATTATAAATATTTTCAATAAGATGATATTTATATATTGTTAATCAAGTAATGGGAAATTTTATTTACTACATTTTGCATTGCTTGCGAAGATCGAAATTCAAATATGTTTTCAAGAAAATAGGGCATGGGATTTTATTTTATTTTTAAAACTTGTGGTCCTAATGAAATAAATTCAATTACTAAGTTTCTTATGCCTCTAAAAATGCTAAATTGGAAGTATACCTCAATTACATTAAAAAAAAAAACAATTTCTTACAAGGCGTATTTTTCCATTTTATGGGCTCTTGAAGATTAAAAAATACTTTTGCTTTACTATAAAATATTTAATAATTCTAATGAAAAGGCCGAACAACTTTTTAAAAAACTGCTTTTTCATAGAAGATAAATTAAATGTAAGTAAGCCAATTGTCTACAGCAAAATAAAGGCCGAATGTGTTCTTGGATGGAAACTCTTACTTATATTTTTTATAAATTTTTGAAGAATCATTCATTTTTATATGAAAAACTTTTTTCGTGTGCTTGATGAGCAATTTCTTATGCTATGTAAATATATTTTATTTGCTTATTGCCAGATAAATAAATTTAATAGCATTATATCTGGTCAGGAAATTGATCATTTACTCTTCAAATATCCTTACACATTTAAAAAATAATATCTTAAATATTTTCTAAATGCAATCCGAATATTTGTTTAAATGTTTGGTTTTCAGTTTTCAAATTCTTGATTTTATAATTGTATTATTCCAATTATTTTTTTTATCATTTTTTATTATTTACTATTAATAGTGTAAAGTTTATAAGAAACATTTATTTTTCAAAAACTATAATGAATAAATTCCTAAACAATTAACCTCATTAAATAAATATTGACATCAATTAAAAATTAGCAATAGAAAATTAAATAGAACAAAATTTAAAATTTACTATTACCTAAAACTGATAATATATTTCATCAACATATGTATCTTCGAAATATTTTTCATTCTCATGCGAATCAGACAGATTTTATACTATTAATTCAACTGAAGGAATTCCATGAAATTTTTAAAATAAAACTTTATAACTATTCTATTATCACAAAATGTGGCAAAATATTTTCACAATGTTGCTTGATATTCTGAAAGCTGCACACTGTCATGAAAATAATATCGTAACAATATTGTTGGGTATTTTGTGCTAATAGGATATGCATATTTCATAATATTGAAATCGTCATTGTTTATCCCTGGTAAATTCCAAGGAGTGATGTGCCCAAAAATTTCTGGCTTACTCTTTAAAAAATTTGTCATGCCAGAGAATGCCTTATATGGCAGTGGCACACAATAGTATGGAATGTTTTTTGGCGTTAATTTAGCATTTTTACCGAATCTATCCAACCACCCTTGCCTAGCTATTTGGAAATTAATCTCTGGCACACTTTAATAGTATCCAAAAATTGAATTTGTGCCTTAGACACGCTTTTTCTCGATCCTTTGGAACAAAACTGTATTTGTAGTCACAAAATCTCATATCACTGCTGTTGAGGATCAAAAAATTTAGTACGTTCGTGTACAGGAGGATTTTGGAGAATTATCAGTCCCTCGGAAATTGACCTTGTCAGTTTCTGAGGGACTGATAATTCTCTATCATCCAACCTTGATTGAAAAACTCGAAATCTTTCTCAAATCAGTTTTCATGAGATTCTATATGAGAACATGAGAAAAATTTTTTTATGATGCTATTATAAAATGTAAGTTGTTTTTGTTTGTCTTGTATATTATTTTGAATTTGTGAAAGCATTCGCTTACGAGACGAGTTTCTTATGAGACGAGTAAGAGGCCTTTGTTTCCTTCAATCTTCTAATATTTTATATTCAGAGTAAAAAAATTAATTGTTTTTTTGTACAGATGCCAGTTTGAAGAGACGAATCTAATTCAAAAATGGTATTGCATAATAAATGTACAAATGCCTTCAAGATGTGAATTTTGAAATCCTGTGAGGTTTAGAAACATCATTCCCCAAACTCTATGCCGACTTTGATTTCAGATGTTCAAAACTCCTCCTTCATTCTTGGTTCGAATATACAGACATCAATGGAAGGGATATTTCTAGTGAATGAAGATTTCGGTAATGACAGACTTTAGAACTCTCTGGGCAATGGGGCCTGGAATCCTCTTGATCTTCAGAATTGTAATATTTACGCAGATTTTACGTGTTTACATTTGAATGTCGGTAAATCTTCATGCAATCTAAACCCAACTACATCAAAGTGTGATCCAAAGATCCATTCCGATGTGAATAGCTTATATTTAGCTCTTATTTAAATGCGAGGAAAGTGAAAATGCAAATTCGAAGTTCGTGCCATATATTTAAAATTCGAAACTACCTGGTTGTTTGGATTATTTTTAGTGAAATTTATTTCAAAGTTGTAACTTTTAAAGCGATTTTATTTGAAATAAATTCTTATGTATACACATTTATGGAACAAACTGATTAGAAAAGCTTTTCTTTTAAAATATAATTAATTACAGGTTATGTTCCAATTAATCTTACACTATTTATGTCTAGAACTGGCTCTGCTTCCAGCGTAGAATTGATATTAAAATGCGGCGATCATTATTTTAAGACAAATATTTAAATGAATGACTAGGTTCCACCTTAGTTGTTTTGTTGATTTATTTTTGTATTAATTTCTCATGTAACTATTAATTTTAAGTTCAGTTAGTAGAATTCTTTTTAATTTTGAGGGATTTAAAAAAATTAATGCTACGACAAAGGAGTTCACACTGATTTTATTGCTGAATCATGCAAGTTTATCTGTGTCAGGATTCCAGACGATAGAATATACAGCACAATGAAGATATTTAAAGTCAAATAAGAACAATCAGAAAATCACTGAAGTTAAAATTCGAATTGGAGCTGAAACATGGCTTGTTAAGAAAAACGGGTCGGGTTTAACGTAATATTAATTAGCCATTTATTCGAAGAAATTCGATTGTGTCGAACCTTCTTCATTAATATTCGAAGTTTGCGGTATTTTTAGTTAAATAATTATACAAAAAATATTTCAGTAATGGAAAAGTTGCGAGGAATTTATTCTTGGTATAGGTAAACATGATCAGATTTTTGAACGTTAAAAAGGGGGTTACGGTTATAGTTTTTTTGTATAATCAGTCCTTTTTCAACTTAAAAATAAGAAAGTAAATAAGAATAAATTTTACCAAAGCAAAGAATATTTTTTTTACATGATATCTAAATTTCATTTTATAAAATTAGAACGGCATTTTAAATTGTTCCTTTATAACAGTTTCTGGTAATGCCTTAGTAGCAATTTTGGTAATCACTTTATTATCTTTTCACGTTTTACGGTTTTCTTTACACATATTATTTTATGTCTATTGCATATCCTGTAATCAAGAACAAGAAGTGTTACCAATTACTAAGGCGCATATTGCTAATATTTTTTTAAAAAATTAGTTTTAAAGATAATTGAAACAACAATAACATTTTCATTATTCAAAATATCGAACTAAATGTCAAACTCAGAACAAATTTTATTCTCAAATTCTTAGTATTTTAAATAATAAAATAATTCAAATTCTTCTGTTATAATAGATATTTAGAAGATGTATGAGAATTTTGCTACGAATAGTTCCAAATGTATATTTCCTAAAGAAAATGAACCAAATATTTAAATTCAGTTGAGAAACGATTCATGGATCGGGTATTTTAAAAGTTGTGAAAATTAGATAACACAGAATTGGAAATAATTAAGTTGGGAACAAAAGTTCCAGTTTAGGGCAAATTGACACATGATATATTGCTTCAATAGTTTTGAGTTAAATATTTGATACACGATTAATTAAATATATTTATTTCTAATGATTCACGCATCTGATACACTCAGCTATCGTCTAAACAACGTTTGTTCTGTTTTTACTGCTGAGTTGGTAGCAATATTTCACGCACTACAGGAAATTTCACTCTCCACTCAGCGTAGTGTTATCATATATACTGACAGTATGAGTGCATTGGAAACACTTGCTCATTTCCACCACCATATGCATCCAGTCGCTTTTGAAATTTTGTTTAACCTGCGGATACTAAAAAGCAGGGGATTTAATATTCTTCTCTGCTGGGTTCCGAGTCACATGGGTATTTCGGGCAATGAAAAAGCTGATGTTGCAGCAAAATCTGCATCAACATCTCTGTCTCTGGCCCTCCCATATTGTGACGTCAAAAAGTTATTTATTTATCAAATCTTTACAACTTGGCAAAAATCATGGGATCTGCAGATCCAGAACAAACTGCAGTCAATAAAACCCACAATTGGTTTGTGGCCTGTTTTACCTATACGCGAGAATGATGTTAAATTGACTCGCCTCCGTATAGGACATACTCGCTATACTCATCGTCACCTCATCGTCGGTGAAAGGGTGCCAATGCGTACCACTTGTAATATTGCTTTTAGTATTAAACATATCTTAATCGAATGTCCCAATTTTAATGTTCATCGACATAATCTTTTCTACTCGTCTTCTGTTAAATTACAGGACCTGGTGGGTGAAACACACCACCCAAATATTTTCAAGTTTTTAAAAACCATTGGCTTTTATTCTTGTATTTAGTGATTTTGACTTTTGTACATGTTTCACCTTTTACTTTGCTTCATTTTAACACTTTCATCACATCAGCATTTTATTGAAATCATTAACATAATTGCACATTAATTTCCTGCATTTTCATGCTGATCTCTTTCGCTTTTATATCTTTTCATGTTTGAATGTTTGGTTTTATTGTCGGCCTTTTCTTACCATTTGCTTGGCGCAGCATGGCCAAATATGGCTCTTGCGCCAATAAACCGCACAAACCAACCAACCAACCATCACGCATCTTAATTTATAGTTATAGATTTATTACAATTTGTCACTGCAAGTGTTGTTTGAGATGAAATAAAAATGAAACTGATGAGGTTTATCTGTCGTAGATAAATCTAAGGCTGCATCAATAAATGAAAATTTTTGCACTGCATTTCAATATTATGCGCTTTTATTTTTCACAAGTAAGCAGAATTGATATCATGAGATAAAACCTTGGATAGTATAAATAATTCGAAATAGCTTTTAAAAGAAATGTCATTAATACATTTGAAAGAGATCCCATTTGCAAAGTAATGCTGGTGTAAAATAGCAAAGAAAAATAAATTTAATTCTTCGATAAAGAAACCATTCGATGCAACATTTATTTACTAGTAAAAACTCTTTGCCGTAAAGAAGACTGTTTATTGGGATCACTTTCACATATAAAAGAAATAGACTTTACTGAGAAAAACTGATACTTTTTATACTCTTTTCTCTAAAATCTTCACTGCATTAAATATTTCCACGATTTTAGGAATAAACGCTAAGTAGCCCGATTTTTCGCATACGTGATCTAACGATTAGTTGAAACATTTGAAGTTTAGATAACGATCTCAGTATCGTAGCTATAGACATTTCAAAGGGTATTTAATTTTTTTTAACTCGCTGAGTATATATTTTCTTTATTGGTATCTTTTCATCCCCTGAATGTGGTAATAGTAACAAGTTTAAGGTTTTATACGATTTCTTTAAATCTCTATGCAAATAATTTCATTATAGCCAATGATTTCTTTCCTTTTTTTATCCTTTCAAATTATATCCAGAATATTACAGTCCTTTATAGGGCATATAATACTGCAATTTTGTAAATTCCTTCCTAATGGCTTTGATATTAAAGCCTCAGTTGATAACATATTGTAAAATCTTGGAATCACCTTGAGAAATAAAGTTAATGGAAGCAATTTCTTTTAAAGGGAACTAAACGGGCAGATGCTTTAATTAATTTTTTGTATTTTAGTTATAATTTATATTACATTATTCTAACGATTATGGAATTTCGAAATTGTTTTCTTTTCAAATTCACTAATAGATGGCGCTCTCGTCCAAAATTAAATTTGAATTGTATTAAGCAATGAACTGATAATGAAATTTTAAAAATGTCGTAATTGTGAAGGAATTTTTCCTTGCGAACACACAGTTCTACAAAATTTCAAGAGTTCTAGAGTATCAGTGGAAAATGGATTACAAAACCATTTTTACAAATGTAAAATAAAGATAAATAAAATTGTGTAAAAGAATCTATAATTGCTATGCTAATATATTATATTCAGAAAATTAGTTTTATAGTTTCAGTAATATGTATCCAAGTCTATGAATACCGTACAAGTAATTTGTTTTTAGTTCTGATCTTGCTTATAAAATTTTTTTTTTCTATTACGATTATTTTGGATGAGATATACGAAAACGTAAAAACAGATTTAATATTATTGAATTGTCATACAGCAAATATACGACTGCAAATGTATTTTCCTTTGTACATAAAAAAAGCAAAGATTTATAGTTTCCTTCCGTTTAGCGCATCGTAAACAAATATAGCTTTTGTATCAGGAAATCTAACAAGGGGACAAATCAAAGACTATCGTTTATTTACATTTTCAGAATAAATAATATCTGTAAACTGAAGTACTATTCAAGCACTCTTGTTTAAAATGTTTTCTAAAAGATAGAATTTTTTTATTTATGAATGCATGTTTTCATGTTATTTTAGCATGGTTAAAACTTTTCTAGAAAAATTATTTATTAGGAAAAATTAAAATTTCATATTTTTAGTGCAGACATATGATAGGGAAAGGCAAAAGTCGCATATTTCTGATATTCTATTAATATTCAAGTGGAAATATTTTTTTGGAATTGAACAGAACATAATTTTTCTCTTATAATTAATAAATTTGGCATAATCAATTTTTGAGGCCTGGGAATTTACAGACCCATCGATTATATTGAAATTTTAAATATCATTTGAATTAAATAAATAAATAATAAATAAGATCTTGACATTTTCCCGTTATAACCTATATTATAAAACAATATTACACAAATCTATTTTACACTAATTTAAAATTAAAAAAAACAAACAATTTTTTAAGATACCAATTTGTTTGTCAGGAAATTTTTTTCTAATGCTTGTCAATTTTTTGAATATATTTTTTGCGTAATTTTCATCATTGTTACAATAAATTTCAAACCATTTTCATTGTTTCATCTAATCGCCTGTTATTCTTTCAATATTGAAAGCTAAGGAATAAAGCTTTTGCTTATTATCTGCGCAATTTAAACGAGGAATTAGATGAAATTATATTACAGCATAAACAACTTGCAATTAGAAGATGGATTGCATAGAAAATATTATTTTTAAAGTTTCTATGATTTTATTGGACTGAACTTCGTTAAGATTGTTTAGAGTGCAATAAATAGAATAAGAGTAACGCTATTGAAATAGTATGAGCTTAATACTTCAGAGTTTGATGCTAAATTTTTCAATTTGCTGGAACGTAGAAAATCGTCTCAACGAGTCTTTCTTATAATGCCTCGAACGTAGATAGATGCTCGTCAATTATTACCCTATAATCACCTGAAACCTAGAAAATCGTTTTCTTAAATTTGTCCTAAGGTCGCTTTACATAGAAAACCGTCAATGGTTTCGATTTCTACAATTAGCACATTTTCCAGATAATAGATAATTGAAGGTAAATGGTTAAAAAATTAAGATATCTTCAAATTATGCATAAAAAGTTTAATTGAAATTAAACATTACGCACAGCCAACCGTCGGTGACGTCTAATGAATAAGAATTTCTTCATTATAAAACAATTTAAAAACTTCTACAAAATATATAGATTATTTCAACAGTTAAAGCGAAAGAATTTTTTTTACCGTTTTACCGTGTTAATAAAAAAAAACATTCATTTTTATTAGGTTCTCTTTATTTACAATCATTAAGAATGTGGAATATTTCACATTCACTGAAACACGATGAACTTTTTAATAAAGAATCGCCTGTATCATATTTAAAGAAGATTTCAGAGAAAAGAAATATTTGAAATCGAAAAGCTTGAAGTTTGAAAAGTTGAAATTTTCTGATATCCCTTTATTGTAATGAATATTAATATTTATATTCTTTAAACGCAATTTTATGTTTTTCAATAAATAAGAACAATTATTTGAAAAGATAATAGATTAGTATAATTAGAATTCACAAAAAATATTTAAAGGAACAATACATGATGGAAGATTTATTAAAATTTCTGAATCAGTGATTTTATTATATTTAGAAATATGCTCAATTCTATAAAGCGTTTCAAAAGCAGGAGGTTATAATTATAACTGATTTTCTTATTAATATTGGTACCAAAAATTTTCATTTTCTATTAAAAATTGTGTTTTTTACCTTTAATAAAACAATTGTTAAATGACTATTTAAGGATTCAAAATATATAAATTAATCAGAATAATTAAAATACATTTGTCTCTATTATAGCAATTTAAAAGAGGACATTTTTGTAATATTAAAAGGACATGAAAAATTATTTATATTTTTATCACCTAAATTTTGAAATTCGCAATCTAATCTGCAAAATAAATCAATTATAATAATTTATAATTAAATTCTAAAAGTGAGGAATAAAATTTCCACTGAAATTATTCAATTACTGTTTTCCTTTAACGTCCTACTGGTTCGTTGATAATAGTGTTTTTCATTCTAATTTTAATTAAGTCTTTTACCTATATTCAAGATTATTTCAACGAAGCCCTTTGAACCATCAAGCTGATTTAGATAATAAATTTAAATAAATTTCATTATCTTACGCCTGTAGTTTTTATTAAATGCACCTACTTTCTTGCTGAAATCTATGCTCATGATTTCATAATACTATTAAAAGCGTAACTATACGAGCAATCTATCTTCTAACTGCATTATAATTTTATATTTCATTATATGTTTTTTTCTCTAGAAATAAATTTTTTCACTTCAATCTTGTAAAATGAGCAGACAATAAACATAATTTTTCCCTTAGTTTATATCAATGGAAGAAAATCACAGTCTTAAATATTTCATGAAACTACGAAAGTGTTTGGAATTTCATTGAAAGAATGAAAATATTAAAAAATGTATAAGAAAATTATTCTCAAAATTCAGAGAAAAAATTATGTCATTACAAAGATAATATTTTGAATTTTAAAATGGTGTTACAATAATTTTTTTCTAAAAAATAGTTTTGGTAATTATAGACGAAGAATTCAAAATTCTAACTTAAATTTTAATTGATTAAAAAGTCATTCCGAATGCCCCTTTTCCATGAATTTAAAAATCTATTTTTCTCAATCATGACATTCTAGGTCTAACTAGATATCTATTTTGTACCTACAATTAGAACTCGCTGCCACAACAAAATAAAATTTCCTTTCAAATTTAATTTTTTTTAAAGAATTCTATTATAAATCTATATAATCAATAATATTTCTAGATAATTTTTTTTCATATGATGATTATCGTCATATAACATAATTTGTCAAGTAATTTTTTTTTCATGATTTGATGTCTAATATCTATTTTCTACCATAAATTTAGCTGAATTAAATTTCGAGTATAAAAATGGGAAAAAATGAAGTATTGACAAATGATAAGATTCAGTAAATATTTATTAAAAAATATTTATTTGTGAAATTTAATAAAAATTGCACAGAAATTTGATATTTTTTTCTTGTTTGGAGAACGCTTTGAATTTCTCAGAATAAAATTCATTCAATTATTAAAAATTTATTTTTAAGATTTTTTTTTTATTTCTTAAAACAAGTTATTGCAAAAAAAGTATATCTTGACTTTCTGTTTTCAATTTACATCGTTTTCGTAGAATTCTTCTATTATTTAAAAACTTTGAAATCTTAAAATTTTCTCAGGTTTTAAAGCATTTCAAATCTCTTAAAATATAAAAAATAAATAAACAGAAGGAAAAGTGTGCGAGTTTGATTTATTACTTCCCTGAAATTATATAGATTATAAAATAGATATTTAAAAACATTACTCAAAATTTAAAAAAAAATCAATAAAATTACATATTTTATTGAATTTTTTTTCAAACTTTTACATTCGATATGCATATATCGTATTAAATAATTAATGAAAATCATCTGATAACTATTCTGAAATCGAAATAATTAAAAAAATAATTCTTAATGTTTAGTTATGGTTATATTAATGTCCCGTTTTAAGCAACACTAGGGCTATTTTGAGACGGACCACGTGATTTTGAACCACGGTCAGATGACGAGGACGACACCTTGGCTGGAACCCGCCTTTCCATACCACGCCACACCAGCGGGAGGACGTTTGGCCCTAACGGATTTACCGTGCAACAGACCCCCTTACACGACGGTTCTTCGGTGGAATCGGGTCTCGAATCTGAAACCCTAGGGGCTCATGAGCTGAGACCTTACCACCAGCCCACCACGGCCCAAATTCTTAAAGAAATCTAAATTCCGAAAAATGCTTAAAACACCGATTACATCTTTGCCTCAGATTGTCAAGATTACTTTTCAGTCGACAAATTTACTTAAAAGGCAATTCAGAATCAAATCAATGAAACGAGGATTTTCGAATCAATATTTAGTTAATTTTCATACATTTTCGAATCTGTTGTTTAATTCGTATGGGTAGAAGGAATTTTCAGATGGAAGGAGTGTAATGATTCTCAAAGAGCAATTGTTGTTTTAATGGGCATTCAACGAGAATAATGCAATCTGCCGTATGCCGATAAAAAAAAAGACTATAATCATTCTTTGAAATAGATGTTCGAATTCGAAGTGATTCCCTCCTCATTTTCTTCTTCCTTGGGAATATTTGAAATTTAAATCAGTATCATATTTTAAATGAGGTAATGACAGTTAAGGTACTTATGTTCTCAGCGTGAAGAAATGAATGACGGCGGTGGAGTTTCCGAGTGGAAGAGTAATGGCAACGATGCGGTTGCAATTTGGTAGAGTAGCCATGGCAATCAGATTAAAAGGTTTTTGTTTGATCTTTGTTTGAAAGATTGTAAAATGAAATTTGACATTGTTTGATTTATTCGATACTTTGTGTATAAAAGTTTAAATATCCTTCATTTTTCATTAAAAGAGTCCAGTTTTTATTGTCCTGATTATTTGTCTTAGCTTTTATTGTATGTTTTTTCCCCTACATCTTGAATGTAAAGAAGTTTAATTATCTTGCAGTTAATACTGTAATGAGGTGAATTATTATTTGAAATATTTATAGATTGAATCTTAATACCAGTAGATTGAATTATTTTAATGCCAATTAAAATAAAAATATATATGAACTTAAAGTTTATATTTCATTGTTCACAAAAATGTTTCAGATCTTACACTAAATTTTGTAGTTGTTAACAATAAAAAGCGTGGTTCAGAATTTTTAAAATTAAATTTTTTCGATGGTTGATCTGAGATGAATTGTGATATATGACTGTTTAACTGCATTAGCACATTTTGAATTTTAAATACAATAGTATTTCAAATTGGTGACAGGAATATGTCGAGCACTTACATTTTATTTGTATTTCAATGCCTTTACCTTTCATCAAAATTAATTTTTCCATATTTGAGTTTAAAATAAAAGTTAAAGAATATTTTTACATGAAAATTAAAGAAAAAAGAGTTATTTAATAAAATTTATTCCATCCCACAAAAAAAAGGGGAAAAAAATATGTGCCAATTAGTGTAAAAAAAAGGACGGGGGTGGGGAATCCTCCAATTGAAGTTGGAATGTTTGACCATTTAATCCGTCGTTTTAATAGAATTTTTATTACAGCGCTTATTGCTCATACGCATTATCGTTATTCATTTTATAAATGGTTTTAATGAATTTAACAATAAAAACTATTTTCTATTTTTTTGCTATGCATTCCTATTCTTTGAAAACAAGAGAGGGATTAAATGCATTTCCATTATTTATTATCCGAAAATTGCTTTCAATTTTTACTTCTGTTTCAGAATGAAAAGCCAAATTTGGCATAGATCAGAGTTATTTAAAGTTATTTTTTTTCTTCGTCATTGCTGGTGTTTGTGCCAAACAAGTTTCTCTCATATTTTTTTTCAGAAACCTTTTATCATTACTTTGCAACCTCGATTTTTGATGATAAAATGTAGACTCAATTCTTTTTTGCTTACATACACAGAACAACTTGAAAGGAAAATGGCATCGGAGTATTAAACTTTGCAAAGCCCTAAAATTTTTTCTTTGCGTTTCTTTATGTAGTAATGATACATAATTGAAGAATATCAGGATTAGATAGAAGTTTTTTTCTAGCTTCAACCGTATACCAATGTTAATAGGAGAAAATTAAAATCAAGATGTTTTAAGAAAAGTTAAAATATTTCTAGTACAAATATTATTAATTTTTAAAAAGCATAAAATTCAATCAAACACAAGCCAATGATGCAAAAATAGCTGTGTTTTGCAGATAATTGTTAAAATAAAGGGAAAATTTTTATTATTGTCTTTTCCAACTTCTTAAAGAAATAAAAAAACATTTATTTCACACTTAAGTATAAAATACATTTTAAAAACTATTGTTAAGATGTACATAAGGTCAGAATAAAAATAAGTATGCACGCAGTTCTGTCCATCACTTGAATATTTGTTTTCTACAAATAAATCCGAATGTATTAAAAAAAAGAAAGAACACGTATTTACATCATTCTGCTTTCAAGAATAAAAGTTGAAAAGAGTTTTCAGCTTCATAGGATTAGATGTTTATTCAATCGAGACCATCAATTTTATTTTGCAAACGTAAATGAACTGCAAAATGGAGTATGGAAATGTGTATCGAATTCAATCTCGCGTATGGAAAAGTAATTTATATTGCAAGCATTTACTGCAATTTCGCACTGAACCCCCATATAGCTTTATTTGATTTTCCTAAGATATATTGCATTCTATTATTTTAGAAGCCTTAGCGCTTTAGTCTATAATCATTCTAAGCGATTTTGTTTGGTTACAGTTATTTATTTACTTATTTATTTTCCAAGCCAAGGTATATTTTCATCTATTTTATTGAACGCAAAGATAAATTTAGAGCAAACGATATTTTTATAACATTTTCCCCCCATTAATATTGATTTCATTTTAAATTTCGAGTTCGAAAGATTTTAGCATTTAATTCAATTCCCTATTATTAATGTGAAAAATTAATATCTTGTCAATGAATTGATTGTTTTTCACCAATCTGATTTTAAAAAAAAGTAAAATCAACTGTAAAGTATAAAATACATGTGCTGAACGATTTTCAGAGATTCTAACATGATTTCACTAATTCTTTTTTCCTTATCTTATTCTAAAATTTGACGAAAATAATTTTTAAGCCATCATAAAATCAGCAGTCGAAATTTACCAAATGTATATATAAACTATTAAAAATGAAGGCTATTAACTCAATTGCATTTTGTAATTAAAGCTGCATTTTTAAACCTAAAAAACGTACCTGCCCACGTGATAAAAATAGAATTAAATTCAACCAAGTTTCTTAAATAAAGTTTCTGATCAATTGCGTATTAAAAACACATACCTTTTCTACATTTATTTCAAATATTAAATCATAATATGACTATTTCGGTTAAATAATTAGTGAAATTAATATTTTAAAATGATATATTATTAATATTTTGACCCAATTAAAATAGATGATTTACAAAAATACAATTTATAAATATTAAAGTTGCTTCTTCACAATATAAGCAATCAATTGGATCCTATATGCTTTGAATCATTAATATTGTACATCAAGGTTTGCTAATCAATTGATTTCTAAACAACCTTTACTTAAAAATCTTATTTTGTCTCCGTTTGCAATATTAGTCATTTTTTTTTACTAAAACAATTATATTCCTAAGTAAACGAATATTGAAAATAAATCTTGCGTTGAAATTCTTTTTACTTCCTGGTATACAAAATAGAGAAATCACTCGTTATTATGCAAGTAATTCGAAGTCGAGATTTTAGATAATATCCAAGTTTCATATCTCCCTGTTTTCGAAAGCAAAGTTTTGGCGTTATGTCTGTATATGGGCACAAAAACACAAGATTACTTTGAGATAGTGATATATAGACTTCAGAACAAATTTTTAGATTTCTATTAAATTTTGAAAGAGATCTATTCAGATGAAGTCTGCCAGTTTGTGTGGTTGTTCGGGTGCAAATGAATGCAATAATTACAAAATGTAAGAAGCTAGATAGATAAAATTTTGTACAAAGGTTAAGCTACTAAATTATAGATTTTTATTGAATTTTGAACCAAATCTATCAAAGGTTTATTAGTGATTAGTAATTTCGCATGTAATTTAAATCAATGAAACAATAACTGTATTGTAACTGTACGTGATTGCAACTGAAGGTTGATATTAAATTTTGATTTCATTCGGTCGGAGGAAATAAAATATTATTCTTTACGATAGAGTTAGTAAAAATGCTAAATCCATGCCAAAAATCCATATTTCGAATTATTTTTTGTCAATACCATGTAAGGAATTTGTAGTATTTCCTAGCATCCACAATTTTATGCAGGGATTGGTGGAAGAGATAAGATCTTTATTGAAGAGAATGCGAGAATATTTTGGGAAAATACCTCAACTGGGTTTCTTTCAGGAAATATCAACACAACGAGCCATATGTAATATAATTCTTGACTATTAGAAACTATGGAGAGTATCTTTCATCGTGAAGGGAAAAAAACATTGAAAATTGTTGACTGAAAATTTCCTAAAAATCTAAAGAATTTTTTTCCCATTTTTGTATGCGGATTCGCACTTTAAATCTAAATACAATATTGACTTCTTGAAAAGCATGAAAATCTTAAATATTAATGTTTGTGAAACAGAAATTACAAAACTTCTCTGATAAATTTTGGCAAAACTTATAACATTGCTGCAAGCGTTCTTTCTGACTTTGTGTGCGAATGTAGGGAATAAAAAAAAATTAAGTCCTACGTTATTTCATAAATATACCGACACATAAACAGGTAATCAGGAAATTACATTCACTCCATTATTTATGTTTATATGGGGGATCAAAATGCTTTTAAATAGTATTAATTTTTCTCGAAGGCTATCTTGAAAAGGCTCCAAAATGTAAATTTTGGTTTTCAGTAACAGCTCTTCTAAATTCCCTTGATATATTGAACCAAGATGCTCAAAACTATCCTTTTATCCTTCACTGGAATATACAAAAGTCCATCAAAAGAATATTTTTATTGAAAACTATATTTTTGAGAATGATAATGAAAAGTTGTAGACGTTAAAATATATAATTCTTTTGAAAATCAATGGACATGAAATGTTACATAAATTTTTCCTTTCGAATGTCAGTAAACCTCCCACACATTCTGTTCTTATAATTTTCATCCATTCTCTTCAAAGGAATGTAAACATATACCGTTTGTTGAAAAAAAAATATTTTTACATTCCTGGAGTAAATGTAAATTCAAAAATTTTTCCTTACATAAAAATCCCCCCCAAAAAATGTGCTTGTTGATAGCATTTTCAATAAAACTAATTTGGATGAATTTCTTATTTCTCTTATATTAAAATTATAATGATTGCGTATATATTTAATAAAATAACTAAATAAAAAGATAGCTAAATTGATAAAATTGCATTATTAATGTTGCTTATCTTATGTGGAGTAATGTGGTAAATCAGACTAGAATTGGGCTCAGAAAAATATTAAAATAAACCCCCTTATTTCTACTAATTATTAACGTTAGAAAGTATTAAGTGATATTATAAACATAAGAGAATATTCCTGAAAACCTCTTTTGAAGTCTCATCTAATATAAATAAAGAATAAGACTAATTAATTAAATTTCTACGTATTTTGCGCAAACTTTCCAATAATAGATTTATATCTCTCATAAATAAAAATTCTAATTCAGTGCTTTCAATGAAAACAAAACAAAACCGGTGAGTGCGAGATTACCAATTTAAATACCAATATTTTAAAATCATGAATATGTAGTGTTTAGTTTTATCAAAACTAATGCTAATTTTTAAATATTTTGCGGTAGGCTTATCCTTTCAATCGTAAATTGGTTTAAATAATTAAATTTTATGTTATTTAAGTCAACAAGATCACTTTAGAAAAAGTTACGTTGTTTAAATTTTTATAAAATTCTCAAGCTTTTTAAAAGGTATTTATTAAAATATTTTTGACGATTTTAAACAAAAAAAATTACCTTTCTATGACTAAAGCCAGTCTAATTACGAAGTTTTAAAAATCACTATTTTGTACAATTTCCATAGTCGTCTTGGAAAAAATATGCTTATCGATTCATAGTCTTTCATTGCCTTAATATATTGAATTTCATTGCCCTAAAGATAGACTTTCATTGCCCTAGTATAATGAAATTCAAAACCACCATTCTGTCAACTTTGGTCTTTTAACCAGTTCGTGTCCTTTATTTTGTTTAAACTAATTGCGTGAAAAATAATTTAATGCCGCATATATTTTGGAATTTTACCATATTTGTTAAATGAAGCTAGCTTATATTCAAATCTCAAAGATAATGAATCAAAACAAAGTTTCAAACACCTTCATTTTTAAAAGGTTTTTTTTAAGAACCAAAGCATATTATACACGGAGATTTTTCTTCATAATAAATTAATTCGAATCATTTGCAAACCTTAATCATTTCTAAATCTTAATCATTTGTAAAGGAATGCAATTTTCTAACACGATGTTTATTAAGAAGCAAGTATTTATTTAATTCAGTATCTATCAGACTGCGGCAACAAAAAAATAAATTAATTAATCATGTAAAGGTATTGAAGAAGAATGGTCAATAAACGAGAATAGGATTATTTTCTTCAGGTTAAATACTAGACGAGTTTGTTTTATAAAAGTAAATAACGAAATGAAAATATTTGTTTTTATTCTTTAGTTCCGATTAAAAAGAAATTCGAGATACTTATAAAACTATTATTATTCTTTAAATGCTAGTTTTAAACGTATCATTGCCATAACTAGTATTCCTGAAATACAATTTGGCTATCAGAATTTCAAAAGTAACAAGTCAGCGATATTATTCATTAAATTAATCAAATACTAGGAATTTACTTTTTATTCTTTATTTTCAAATCATTGTTAGAAGAATGAGATGTAAAGTCAATAAATGAATTTTGAATTTAAGAATAATCTTTTAACAGCATTGTATTCATTAATGATTAATTTAAATTTGTCATTAATCTAACATTTATTAATGCGATGAAAAGTTTAATTCTTAATGAGAAAGTTTGAACTGGCTATACAATTTTAATCGTATTATGACTTAAGAGAAATTTTCGGAAATTATTTTAAAATATTATTTCCTATTAAATTACGAAGTGAGCTGTTATCTGAGCTGAAAATGAGAGCACTGAGTTTTAGATTAACTAAAGAAAAGAATTAATATTTAAAAGCTCTGAGAAATTTAATATTCTTAAAATTTCTAATGAATCTCGGATTAGCTCTTTATTTTATCATTAGAAAAATTTAATATTCTTAAGCTTTTCAAAATATCAGCTGAATTCTGTTATAATGCAAAGATTCATTGTAATTTTACTGTATTTGTTCAAAGCATTTTCAAGAAATTAAATGCTTCTAAAAATAAACAATTCTAATTAACTTTTGCTCATTGTTAACTAAAGTTTCACAAAAATAGCTTCTTAAATACGCACATCAGTTTTTGCATACTCAGGAAAATAAAATTTACAGCTGCCTAGTTAATATCTTCAGATAGCTTCACGTAATAAGCGAAATTTGCTTTGAATTTAATTAGCTTAAGATCTTAATTAAATTATGCGGGAAAATGTGTGAAGTGTAATAAATACATGGGAGGCAAGTCAAATATTTTGCGTAGTATCAATTTATTATGCTGATACGAAGATAAGCAAACATTTTCTATTTTCTAAAATGGATTTCCTCATTTTGAAATAGAAATCTTCTATAGTTTATTAATTTACATTATTTATTATGAAAAACAATTGTGTTGATATTAATAGTAGTCACATTGCAAATTCATGAATTAGTGCGTAAGCATTATTGAAATTTTTATGATTTCCTGAAAAGTACTTCGCAAAATATTCAGTTATCTAAAACCTATTTTTGAGAGCAATTAGCTTGCTTTAATCCTATCTTAAAATTTAAATTTAAAGAGTATTTTTTATCTTTTAGGATGCAACTTTCCAACACAGTTCTAATATACACCATGAATTGTCCTGAAGATTAAAAGCATGTTTCCACATGAAAATAAAATCAATATTACTTTTACAATCAATAATTACTTTTTAAATCCAAATTACTAGTTATAGAATGTCGCGTTCATAGACTGTAATTTAGATTTGATATCAGTTTTTGTACACACGCGATAAATCATCAAGATTTCGTAACTAAGAAGTCATAATAACCCTACCTAGCTATTAAAACATAATTAGAAAACATATAAAGTTAAGATATTTATGAGATGCCATATATATATATATATATATATATATATATAATTAAAGTCAGATTTAATGCTGCAACTTCTGTAAAGGAAATATAACATGTACGTTGGAATATTTTTGAATTTATTCTTGATTTAACTTAGAAAGAGGACTTATCTGAATGTCTTAAATGTTTTCAAATCTACATTTTCGGTAAAGTAATGGATTTTCCTTTTAAATACAGTAGACTCCCGATTATTCGCGGGCGGGTTATCCGCTTGCGAATTATCCGCGCCTACCGCACAAAGTTTTTTTTTTGACTGATTTTTTCAAAAAAGGTGCAGTTTTACAGTTATGCTTTTGTAATTACATAATACATTACAGTATTAAAACAGTACATATGTATTAATTTTTCTGTGTATCCTTGACGCCTCTCGTAAATACAAAGCACTTTTCTGTTTTCATTAACAAAATGCATTTTAGGTTAGTTTTGTGTGATATACTAAAATATTAAGCGTTAGTTAAACATTTCCTGCTGTTTATTTTACGTTTTATTGTACATAAAACGATTTTTCAAAGTTGGAATGACTGTTTTCTTTTTTGCTATACCCGTTTTTAGCTTTTTTCGGATTATCCGCGATTTTTGTTATCCGCGGCGGCCGCGCCACCCAATTCCGCGGATAATCGGGAGTGTACTGTACTCTAATTTTTTATAGAGACTTGCTAATATTATGGATAAATAACTAAATATCATATCCAAGATTGTTAATAAAACGGAATAATGAAACTAAAAGAACATTTTATTTTCTCTATAAAAAAACAATTTATTTAAGAAATGTGAATAAAAAAGAATTTAAGTAATCTGTTTGAGGGTTATCTAAAGCAATACATTTCATTATTCATTTCATAAAAGACTATAAAAATAAAACATTGAATTTCAACTAATCTTATATAATTCCTTTTCATTAAGTAAATCTCTCTGTCTAAAGAATAGCGACGAAAATAAATTGAAAACCTGAAAATCAATTATAACCTTAAATAAGCAACTGCTGCTTTCCTTCTATTCATTTTTTCCCCTCTGAGATGATTTTCATAAAGTATTATTCTTTAATGTTTTAATAGTAAATTTAAAAATAAAGATGAATATATTACAGAAATATTCTTTAAACCTTTATAAATAATCAGAGAAAAAGTTTTGCTAGAAAGATTTAAAATGAATTTATTCCATATTTGTTCTATTTTGAAAGATAATATTTTCGTGGATTACTTTGAAACCTTTTGATTTATTTCTAATTATTTTTAAATAGTTACTATAATATTTTGTTTAACTGCTATGAATTGTCCTTATTAAATAATCGCTAATATAAGACAAAATCAGTTAACATAAAAAAGGCTTTTCTTTAGAAAATCATTCGAAACCAAAATTGCATTATAGATTTAAAAAAATTGCAATATTAATTTTGAGACTAACTTGTAGTCTTTACCTGGCCTTATAATCGAAAATATCATTTTGATAAAAGATTTTATAAGTGATCATAATTTAATATAATTGTAATATACTAGCAAAATGACGTCACTTTAAATACAATTACTTTTCTCTTTCTGCTCTTCAGTTATAAGGAGAAAAAAAATCTTTCACAAAAACGATGCAAGCAGCATGTTAATTAAAATATAATCTTGAATAAACCACTAAATCATTATTTATAGAATTAAAAACTAATATTTGTCTTTATATATACATTATTGTTAAACAAATCAATAACCTTTTCACTATTTTTTGAAAAAAATTATTTATCTCCTTTTTATTCAATTATTAGTGTTTCTCTTAATCATATATGATTAATTGTAAATTCAAGACTAAATTAAGTACAATTTATCGAATATAATGAATATTTCAATATTTAAAAACAATAGACAAGCATGTTATAATGAATGTAAGGAACTATCATTTTTCACCTCTATTAAAAATTTATATTAATTCCCATTACTAAAATTAATTCGATTGAAAAATGAAATTTATTAACATTTTTAAAATTCATACTATATATGTATTCAATCGCTAAAAATGTCTGTTTAACAAATAGTGTTAGAAATATTTGCATCCTACAGTAATTCAACAATGCCGCATTTTATTATACCGAGTCAAAAATGTCATTACTACATATAAAGTATTTTTAATACTTTAGATGCAGAAATAAAATAATACTTATGGTATTTCGGGCTTACAAAAGTCATATAAAAGCATTCTTTAAAAAGATATGGCATTTGTCTTAAAAATTCCTGTTAATCCCTGTTGAATAAGGATGAGAAATATTACCATTTATTCCTATCGAATGAAATTTCTAGAAATTAATATAATATGTATAATATAATTAAGTATAACAATTCAGTAAACTAATAATATAACTTTATATAAAATGCTCAAAATTAGTGCAATAAATATACAAAAATACAATATAATTTGTAAATCAATATTACAAAAGAATGTACTAATAATTGATGTCAGTTCATCAGGAATTTCAAAAATATCTTCAAATCGCTTTCAAGTTATGTAACTGGACATGAACTTTGTCTTAATTAAATTTATATTACCTGTATTTATATAAATTATGTAAAATTTTTATATAAATTGTGTAAATCATTCAGTCTAGCAGAATTCTATTTAATATCAATACGATGGCATAAAAATATTGTACAAATTGATTTACTTAACATACCTGTTTAAATTTATCTTCTGCTTCTGATGGCTTTAATAAATTTGCTTACTCAATAAAGCAGAAGAATCTAGAGAGATAAAAATTTATTATTCGACATATCACATTTGACTCTTAGCATGAATATTAACATTAAACAAACAACCTTGAAATATAAATGGAAAAGATAGTTCGATATTAAATATAAAACAAATATCGCCCAATTACAAAAATGAATACTGTGAAATTTGCACGAGAAGGAATTTAGACATTCATTAAAACAATTTACACAATATATATTCATGTAATAGCTATTACTTAGAGCATCTGATAACTGCATTTAATAAATTAATAATGTTCAAAAATAATTTAAACGTTATATTCATACAATAGTTACAACTTAGAACTTTTACGGCACACACTATTTATTTAAAAAATGTATACGATAAGAAACTTCAATTACCAAGTGCATAACAAAATAAACGAAATTCAAGAAATAATGCTATAAGTTGTAAATGTACATGATATTTAAAAAAAAAATATTGACTTGGTTATCATACCCCCCCCTTCCTAAAGAAAAATAGTCACCTCCAGCAGATTTCATAGAATACTTTTCAGTCTAAACTTTTAGATTATCTTCCAATAAATAATATAATATAGTGATACGTATATCGGTTTTTAGAAACTTGTTATTTATCGTTTAGATAAGTTAAGCGGTCATCTTTATCTTATCGACATATATCAAAGAGAAAAAAAAACCTACAGCATGAAATCAACACTACAATTCTTTAAGCTTGCATTATTCTGATTTGAACATTTTGAACAACAATACTCTTGATTTAAATAGAATTGATTAATTTACGTAATACAGCAATGTGATTTATCATTTAAAATTCTTTAAAATAAACAAGAGATATATAGAGAGAGACAAACAAAAAATTTTTAGACTCTGAATTTATTTAATTTTTACCGATGAGGTTTTGGTAACTGAAATTTCATTTACTGAAAACAGTTATGCAACCGGAAATTAAAGGCTATTTTGTTGTTTTCGGAGTCACAGTTGCAAAATGTTCGTTAGTGCGTTTAGCTCGCCATGCAAGATTAAACCAACTGCATTGCGGAATAGACCGGAATGCAAAGTCTAATTGTATTAAATTTCAGTCTGAGAATAATTGATGAGAAAAATTAAGGATTAAGATTATATTTCAGACAATATATTTCAAAATTCATTCCCTATTGCATAATTTCATCGTAATATTACAAAATTTCATTCAAAAAATTTTTACATTCATTAAAATAATAATTTAATATTGCTATTTGATAATAACTGACAGAACTGTTAAAACTTCCTCTTTAATATAAAAAATAAATTCATTATCTTGATTCTTCTCCTATCTAATATATATAAAACAAAAACAAATTCCAAATAAATGCAACAAAACAATGATAATCCCTTCATTTTCCAATATACTGTTAATTCTGTCAAATGTAAGTTTCCAAACGCTCGTTCCTTTAAACGAGCATGATATAAAAACAAAATAGACTGTTATCCCATAAAAGGATTCTTTACAAAACACAAAAATAATTCTTTTTAGGAGAGTATCTACAAGAAAAAAAAAATATATTTTTTTGCAATGCTTGAGAAAATGCATTTTTATTACTAAAATGAAAAAGAATTGCACAATTAGATATTTTTGGAAATATATCTTTTTTCTTTTTGTTTTCATGTCTGGTATAAATATCTTCACTTATATGTATAATTAAATTCTACAATGCAACGATATTAATTGTAAAATGTAAATGAGATTCTTCCTCAGTCCACCATATATTTCAATTGGAGACAAAAAACACTATTTTTCTAAGTAAGGATTTTTGAAATACCTTTGTTTTTTTTTAATACCAAAAACAACTGCAGGAAAAAAAATAGTATATTCGTTTCTACTTTTTTTTCATCAGTTATCATTTGAAAAAAAAAAACTTATATTTCGTTTAATCTTATACAGATTTTAGCTTCAACGAGGATATGTTAGTTAAATATGCAAGAATGCATAGCATCATGAAAATACATTTCTCAAAAACATGAAATGAAAATTTCACTTGACTGTGAAAAATGATTTAATGAGAACGGTACGAAAATTTTTATTACGATTCAATGACATTCATCTTGCTTGATAAATGACGGTCACATCGATTTGAAAATGATACAAAAATTTAAACGCTTTGAACCACTAAAGATTCAATCAATAAAATAACATTTATCCCGGAATCATTACATTTCAGAAAACTTTTTCAACATAGTATTTACTTCCTATATTCAGAATTCTCCTATCAAGCACAGATATCGAATTGTTAAACTCTTATTTGAAGCCTTTTTTTAGCTGACGACAAAAGAATGAAACGCCGGGCAATACTCATGCCTCAAGAAATTCAAGTCCCTCTTTTACAAATGACAGCTAATTTATAATTCGCGTTTGAAAAGAGATATGATATTGCGGAAGCAGCTCTAGAGCAATACGTCTTTTTCCGTAAAGGGACTGAGTGAAGAAACTTTTTATGTAAAAGTGCTTGGGTCAAACATATGTGTATTAAAAGGGATGAAAAATTTGACAGCTCTTTGTCTTGTAGTGTATTTCGACTGGTTTTGTTTTAATGGAAACAGATTTTGTTAAGTAACTTTGAATCAACAGATAACTTAGCTTTTATGAAGGCTAGCTAAAATAGTTCTCTGTATTATTGTAAATAGAGATTTAGACCTTGATGATAATTGTATTCTTTTATAATGATAATACTCAATAAAATAGTTCTCAGACAATGAATTTTTTCACAGATACACAATTCTTAACAATAGGAATTTAAATTTCTTCAACTATTTCATAGAACAAAAATATACATTTGTGAGATTAAGTCATTAACAATAAAAATATGGCTGAAAAAATCAGATTTTTGAGTATTTTATCCAACTTAGCTTTGAAGCAATATTTAATAAAAATTCTTAACTTTGATTTCTAGATTTGTGCCATTTGTTTAAAATTTACATTTGTTTTTTTATCATAACGCCTTTGAATAGATTTGTGAATGATGAAATATCTAAAGATCCATTACAGAGCAAAAAATGATGTAAATAACTTATTAGATATATTTCCGAATTCTGCTAGTTTTAATGTCAAAATCTTTGATTTGTAATTTGTATTTTAAAGGTTAGAAGTTATTTTCGCCGGAATGTTAAGTATGCACTAATTGTGCGCAATATTTACAGAAAAGAAATAAGATGGTATGCAGCATTTAAGGGAAATTATTTTTTATCATTTAAAGTGGAAAGGAGAGCCGATGGGCGTTTCTGCTCTAGGTGAAGCTGAATCAATTTTGACAGAAATTTCTATAAAAAATTAAGAAATCTCATTGTAACACTCGAAAATTATATCCTCATACATTTTCTTATTTTTTACGATTAATGGGATTTTTTTTTTACTATTTGAGTTACTATCACTTATATTTTTCGAACTTTGATCTTAATTTTGAGACTCAATTGCAATTACTGTCTAACAAATCTTCTATTTGTATTTTCATCTGATCACAGTTTGAATCCGCGAGGACTCTCCAAAGCAGTGAACTTTGCTTCAAAGAGGATCGATAAGATACCACTTCATCTTTCAGCAATAAGTAATTTTACAGTAATATATTATACAACTATGACAAAATACATTGAAAAGTAATTCATTGAAAATGCAACACTACCAACCAATCCATAACAGAAATATTTCTATTACATGCATTAAGTATAGTGTTTATGAAACCGTAGTTAATATGACAGCATTTACATGAAAAATAAATCATCTTTTCAAAATATTTTACTGATATTTTTAAAAACAATTTAGACAATAAGAATTTTTTTTGTAAAGATAATAAGAAAGTATAGTATAAGTAGATAGTAAGAAAGAATTTTTTTGGCCTTATAAAATTTTGATATTTCTTTTTAATTAACATATCTTCCAATTTTTTGCTCCAAGTAGGTCTCAAAATATATTAATTCATTGAAGTTCGTTATAATTTTTTTAAAAATTGTAAAGAAATAAGAATAGAAATAAGCTATTAAAATCACAATAAAGAAAATTAAATAATTAACTATAAAAAATGTTTCAACTATTTCCAATTTTCTGCTCTGCTTCTGATATACTACCGTTTTCAAAACAAATTATTTTCTGATGCGTTAAACGAACAAACAATTGATATTCATATAATGAAATCTTTAAATTCACTCAAATATTCAAAATGACAACCCACTTTCTTTTAATTGATAACAATTATTTCGATAGAAATGTTTCAGATAATAAAATAGTAAAACAACGTCTATATTGCTACATGATTTAAAATATACTTAACTTTTCATGCAGTATTTAAAAAATAGTTCTGTCACAAAATTTTTTAATAAAACTAGGAAAATGATTTTAATATGTAATAGTTATAAAAATACATAAAAGTTTTTAAGATTAAAATTAATTAATCTTAACATTTTAAATGTAAATTAATAATGAAAAAATTCAAATTCTGCTGAGGACTTTTCTTTTTGTCTGCGAAATAAAAAAAAAAACTAAAAGGGGGAAAAATGGCAATAAAATATTGTAATCAATTTACTATTATTTTATTTTTGTCTAACTTGTTGAAGTTTTTAATTTAGAATTTTACCTCAGGTTGAATAATATGAAAAATAAAGATGACCTCACTTGCTTAAAGCGCAATTAATTTAATTTATGAATTAATAGCACAAATGCACCCATCACTTAATATTTTTCTCATTTTTTCAGGATGTTTGAAAAAATGTGAAGGAAAAATTATATTCTTTCATAATACTTTTATCGATATTTTCTAATTAAAATGATTTTAAGCATTAATTTTTGCACAATTAATTAATGACAGTACTAAAAACTACAAACCATAAAATTAATGGAATATTTATAAAACTAACTTATAAAATAAATATTTCCTGAGTGAAAAACTATTTAAAGGAAGGTACATTGTATTTAGAGCGTGCCAATGCTGCTACATCTGTAACACAATTGAATTAATTAAATTAGAAATAAATATTAATTTTAAATGGCAAAAATGAGATGAGTAATAATGGAAGAAAGAAATAAGAGAGAGAAAAACCTGAATTCGGCCTGAAGACTTTGTTAAGAAATAATCCTCAGTCTGGGATTCAAACCAAGGATTTTCCCTGTCAGGGGTCCGACTTTTGTTCAAGTATTGACACCTCGTGTCCCAAAAATCCCAATACATTGAGGTATTTTGAAGACAAGAATTAATATCAATAAAGCAATGGAATTATAATTATACAATAATAAACAAAAATATTATTTCAAGACTCAAATCGAAGCAAAATCACGATAAAATTGATACAAACTAAACCACTATAAGACGAATATCAAACCATAAACCGAAAAACCTCAAGCAAAGAACATACTATTTGAAAGCACATGTATTCCAGAAGGTTTATTTAGAAGAAAACCAAATTTACTATTGCAGACAAACTAAACTAAATTCAACTTTCCCGCGTTTAAAACTGAAAATGCCCAAGTTGAAATAAAAACCAAAGGAAATAAACTAGAAAGTATATCTTTAGCAGTGAAAATATTAGGATATAGATTGGAAAATAGATAAGCCCTTTCTGATTAGAACTTATATATTCTAATAATTTGAGAAAATCATCATTTATTCATTTTTGCCATTAAAACTTAATATTTATTTCTAATTTTATTAATGACAATACTCTCACTTAAGAGTTTTTAATTGCACTAAAAATTTATATATATATATATGTGTGTGTGTGTGTGTGTGTGTGTGTGTGTGTGTGTGTGTGTGTGTTCTTTCAAGAAATAGGAATAGTTATTAAAAAAAAAGCATCATATAACCAGCATAATAAATTATATTTGAATCATATCTTTGAACTGTCACTTTTTGATAGTTTAAAATAAGAAAAACTCAGCTAAAACAAGAAAAGTTGTGTTTTATCTGTTGTTCATGTGTCTGCTTCTGTAATAAGAAACAGATTAAGAATCACTTATGATTTTTACAAAGAATTAAAATTATAAAATTTTTCTTACCAAAATGATTAAAAGAGATTGTAGAACTGTAATATAAAAATATATGAACATGTACTAATATATTTTATGCATTAAAATATGGCATTCAAATTATCTTATTATTTAGAATAATCTTTGTCTCCTAATTTCTCAGGGCAAGGTAATTTGGTTTTAAGATATGAATTAACAAATAGAAGGATTTTATACCCAATAATTTAATATTTGTAATATTTCATTCTATTCATTAAAAAAATTCTAATTTTGAATTATTTAATTCAAAAATGAAATTTGTAGTATTTATTTTGGTTTTTGAATTAACCATGCAAATAATAATTTTGAAATCATTAGATCATTTCTCTTATTTTATATTGCTTATTTTATTTATTTCATAGATTAATTCATAATTCTCATACAATTTTCCTTGAATCTTCTTTAGTAATTAATAGAATTTTAATTTATGTTAATTTATAAATGAATAACATATCAACAAACTATTCTTATGATAATTATTACAATCTCTTTAATATCAATTGGCCTTTGTTTTCAGGTTTAAACTTTTATAGTTTCATGCGATTGAATAACATTCGCATTTCAATGAAATTGAATCCATACTTCCTACGTTAGAATACGTTAGTAGAAAGATGCATGTTGCATCAAAATATTAGATATTTTTATTTAAAATGCAAGCAATAATTTAAAGTTAGTAGTTAATTCTAGTTATTTCATTCAAAGCAATCAACAATTATTTTAAGTAAATGTTTATTAAATCATAAATCCTAGCTTATCAATCATTCATTACATTTGTGATTCAAAATGTCTTAAATTCCATTCAATAATTAACAATCCTACCAAATAACTCAATATAATTACTAACTACTAATAGTTTTAACATTGAAAATTCTCAATATTATATAGAATATTGATATGAAATATTTTTCATATTTGAAACAAAATCCTCCGGCATTCTTATTAGTTTTGCTTAAAATATATTTTTTTTTCAAACAATAATTATTACAAGAAAACATTCGAAGCTTTTAATTACATTTTACACAAAAGAAAGCATACAGAAGCAGCAAACTAGAATATTATTTACTAATTCTCAGTTTAATCGAATGTCTTTCATTGAGCTAATTTCATAATTAATCATGCGAATGATCTTTTGTCTATGTAGCAAAAGCTTAAAAAATAAGATCCAAATATTCGGTCTCACTAGATGTTTCATTTACTATTTGTGCAAAAGATTTCAGCTATATATATTTCCAGTAGAATAATTTATGTTGAACTTTGAGATTCATAGTGTATCTCTAAGAATGGAAGTAATAAGGCATTTGTATGTAAAGAGTTATAACCATTTAAATAGAGTTGCACTTTGCGCATCTCTAACCGACGAAACTGTTTCGCAATCTTCGCAAATAAATTCATTGTCGAGGGAAATAGTTATCCATTGCTTTGCGTTAGAGAAAGCTAATTGCACCTCTTTCTTTCTGCAGATTATTCATGATTGCAATGGGAAGTTTCCTTGAAATCTGTGAGGCATTATACCAGAAATTTTTACAATTGCTGGAACCTAAATTGTTAGTTCTGCTGCTTATAATTACAGTATGGTGCGAATGTATTTGTCTGGTAAAAGTCTGAGTTGCGCTGTTTAAAAATGCTTAATGTAGGAGTCACCGGAGTACTAAAGAATTGTTCTGAAATTAGCTAGGAGAACTTGTTTAAGTGTGAAGTCTCGAATTTGTTTATTTTGAAAAGTCATTTAACAAGTATTCTAAATTTGTACATCCGAATTTTTAAATAATATGTCTGTAAATTAGTTTGCCTTATGGGTATGGAAAAGAATAATTTTGAATCAAGCTGATTAATATGCATTACTTTAAAGTTGTGGATTTGATATTTTTTTAAAAATCATTTAAATATTGATTTAAATATTTACCATCGATTTTTTTAAAATCTTCCAATTAATTGGATCGCAACCTTTGCAAAATGCTACATTAAATGTAAAGTGTTAATTAAGTCAAATAGAATACGTAAAGTCAAGTAGAAAACAAACAATTGTGAAGTACTGATATGATAAACCAGAAGTTTGAATCTTGAAATATATAAAACAAGCAAATCTATTGACATTGAATAAATATTTCAAAATCCAGCTAGATAACAATTATATATACTTTACGTTCATTTAATCTTGAAATAGTAAGATAAAGATGCTTTAATATGTATTTCTGTCATAATAAGCGCAAGAATGTGTAGATCTTGTGTATGTTGAAATGCTGTTTAAAAACACTACACTATTTTAAGAGTTTGTTACTGCATTGCAAAGGGAAGAGAAAATATCGCAATATTATGAACTTGTAAAATAGGAAGAAAGAATTATTATTAGAAATTATCTCTATATATGTATTTTTAGGATTTTTTAATGTCATTAATTTAATTAAATATTCCATATCATGTTCCTCCGGTTGTTAATTTTACTAAACCATTGAAAGGCAAGCCCAGAAACAAGAATCAAAATGTGATAATTAAAGATTATATTCTCTGCTGCTTTCTTAATCTTCTTCATTAAAAGGTTTTAGGCCTATATCTGCGCCTTGGAAATGAATTCCTCGCTGAGGGCGAGCTATTTTCAAAGAATTTTTCTTCAAGGGTCGACCAAAATGTTGCCTGTTTCCTCTTAAAGGTTTTCAGGAAAACTGTGGAACTCTAATATTTAGAGATGAGCCCAGCAATCTCCATAAAATAATATTTTGACATTCCAAAGTCACTTCGATCTACAGGAAAATCCTCCATTTCTGTTTTACCATCAGCCGTATTATTCATAGAAGCAATCAGTTTTGCTAGGCCAAATGGGATGAGAACCACTACCAATATACAAGGTGATCAAAATTAAAACACTCGTACTCTATACAGTATAAAGGTCCAATCTTGTTGAACATACTATTCAAAGCGTGGGGAGACCGAATATGCGAAAAAAGAATTGGTTCCAGAAACACCTATAGATGGCGCTGTACAACAGAAAACATTCTAAAAAAGACACGCGGTATGGAATTTTTCCTTTCTACTTTCTATTGCTGGTATAGAAAAAAAAAGAAGATTTAAAAATGAAGAAACTGAAATTGTCATTGTAACTGCAATATCGCACTGTAAGAACAAAAATGTGCATAAACTCTTGGCTTGCAGCTACTGTTCTATGCATAAAAGGTATAAAGTCATTCTTATCAGCGATGGCTTCGCGCTTTGCTTGTGAAGCTGTTTTATGAAAAACTAAGGAAATGCTGCAGTTGCACTTCGAGAGTTTCGTCGATTTGATAATTTATGCAAAGGAGCAGGAGGAATCAAAACATACTCGAAAATTTTGCTGTATCCCAAATGCAACAGCGCTAATGCCTTGATCTAATTACCTTTATGAAAGATGAAAGATGCGTTTCCGGCAACCTAATCATCTTGTTCTACATGTCTTAATCCCTGTTATTTTTGGCTTTGGGGATACTTAAAAAATCTTGTCTATCGAGGATGTCTGGTAATCTTGGCAGATTTGAAATATAGCATCACTCTGCCTGTGAGAAGCATCTCAATCGACCAATTACGATCCGCAGTTGAACAAGCTGTCTACAGAAGCAGACTTTACACGTGGAAGAATTCTGTGAAAATTACTAAATATTATCTGTACGTGCAGTTGATCTTGCATTCAAATAACATCTTCGGTTTGAAATTCTTTGTTTGAAGTGAAGAGAAGTATTTCTCTAATGAAAAAGAAAGGGAGAAAAGGCTGATAGGAGATCATACTGGGTCTAGGATTGTGCAAAAAGTCAATAAAATGTTGTTCGTATAGTGGAAGAATGAAGAAAATTAAACTAAGAAACTACAAACCAAAAATTAAAGAAATTTTTATGAAACTACTTAAAAGTAAATATTTTCCGAGTTAAAACTATTAAAGGAAAGATTCAATAAATTTAGATTGCTAATGCTGCTAATGTCTAAAACCCAAATGAACTTATATAATTTAGAAATAAATGTTGTTAGAAGCAAAAATGAATTAAATATAATAACTAGAAATAAGGAATCCGGACTGGGGATTTTATCAATGGTCATCCTCAAGCAGGGAATCAAACCAAGGTGTTTTTTTTCTTCTGGGAAGTGTCTGAATTTCGTCCAAGTATTGACCCATCGTGACCCAAAAATCCCAAGAGATTGAAGAATTTGAATACAAGAATTAATATCAATAAAGCAATGACAATAAATTACACAATATAATAATAAGCCAAATATTTCAAAATTCAAATTTAAGCAAGACCATATCAAAGTTGAATCTAACCAAACCACTACAAGACCCTTATCAAACAATAAAACCAAAAACACCCATAAAATATAAGAGCAAAGCACATACCAGTTAAATGTAAAAATAATCCAAAGGCTTTTATAAAAAAATATATATAAACTTATCACTGCAGATAATTATATCAAACTAAATTCAACACTCTCGCGCTTAAAGTTGATGGTACCTCGTCATCAAATGAAATAAATTGAACAATCTCAGCGCAATCTATTGAGTTGAAAAAAAACAAACAGAAAAGCATATTTTTAGTTTTGAAAATATTAGAATATAGGCTAGAAAATAGATAAACTTTCTCTTATTAAAACTTCTATATTGCAATAGTTTTTGTGAAGGTCATTAAAAATAAGTTTTTAATTAGATTGTTTATTGCTTCAATGTAAGAAATTTTATTACAAGTATTTTTAATTCTGTTAAATTGTGGGAAAATCACATTTTTGGAAACAGAATTTAAATTTGATTGATAATTACTAAGTTTAATTACTTTGAAGTTAAATTCATCTCTTTTATAGTAAATACCCATTAAAGTTTTTCCATTGGAAATTTCTATTTTTAAATCCAGATAAGTAGCTTTATGTTGATTTTGGTTCATTTCAGTTAAACTTGAATCATTTGGACAACAATAAATAACAACATTAGAATTATCTATGTTTAACAAAATTAAATCCTCAATATATCTCTAACCGTTTAAAAAATTAAGTTTAATTATATATAGAAATATATAGGCTAAAGCACTCTAAAAATCTTTTCCCATTGAAATTCTCTTAATTTGTTTATAAAAATTAATCTCGTTATAAACATAATTTATGGAAATATTAAATTTGTAAAATTCAAACCAGTTACTTTTTTGTAATAAAATCTCTATTTAAATATTCATATATTAAGTATTTTTTTTAGCATAGTTTTATTTTATAACTACTTGAAATAAAACTTTTTAACCTCAAAAACCCAGAATCCTCGGTTCTAATCAAAAGAGTCGAAAATTCTAAAATATTTTAAAACTTTTGAATGGCTTGAAATATTTTAATCAAATGTAATTTTATTAAACTTTTGTAATTAGTTTTAATTGCTCTCACGATATCTTATCATGATTAAAGCCCATCAGTATAGATTATTAAAAAATATATATAATTTTTCACATTTTTAGTTCATTTAAATGACAGGGGAAGGAAAAATTCGCATATCGCCGATACTCTAATAATTAAAAAATAGAATGTGTTTATTGGAATTCTGCAAGACAGAATGTTTCACTTAGAATTAAATTTGACATCAACTTTTGAGGGCTGAGAATATACAACTCCACCCCTTTTTTTGAAGTTTTAAATGCTATTTTAATTAAATAATAAGTAAAGTCTTGGCGCTTTCCCTTTGTCACCTTCAAAAATATTATTACTAAAATCTATTTTACATCTTTTTAAATTAAAAAAAAATTTAAAAGACACTAATTTATTTGTCGGGAAATGTTTCCTGGTTTTTGTCAAGTTTTTGAATATATATTTTGTATAATCTTCATCATTGTTACAATAAATTTCAAATCATTTTCATTGTTTCATCAAGTATTTAATCGTGTGTTATTTTTCCAATGTTGATAGCTAAGAAATAACGATTTGATTATTATCTTCGCAATTTACATGATGAATTAGATTATGAAATTATATTACTCCATAAATAACTTGCAATTAGAAGATATATTGCACGGAAAATGATAATTTTTAAGGCTAAACTAAATTTCTATAAAAATGTTTTGAGCTTAAGAAACGAAATAGGAGTAAGGCTATTAAAGAAATATGACCTTAATATCCATCAGAGTTTGATGCTTGACTCTCCAACAGGTTGAAATGTAGAAAATCGTCTCAACGAGTCTTTCTTATGATGGCTTGAACATAGAAAGCTGCTATACGATTATTAATCCTCAAACCGGCTGAAACATAAAAAGTCGTTTTCTGAAATTTTTCCTAAGATTGCTTCCGATATAGAAAATCGTCAACAATTTCTAAGTTTTAAGATAATGGATAGTCTATTTGTCAATAGGGTAAAAAATCTTTGTTAAGGATAACCTTTAAATTATTCACAAGAGATTTAATTGTCTATTAATTAATAATCTATTATCGATGTCAATTAATGAATATAGAATTTCTTCATTAATTACAAAACAATTATACAAAATAGGATACATATTATTTTAACAGCAAAACAGTAAAAAAAGTGGATTTTTTTACCCTGCCAATTAAAAAAACCTTAATTCTATTAGGTTATTTTTATTTACAATCATTAAGAATATGGAATATTTCGCATTGGTTGAAAAACGATGAACTCCTAAATAATGAATCGCCTTCTTTTTAAAGAAGAATTCAGTAAAAAGAAATATTTGGGAAAGAAAATTTTTTTTGAAGGAAAATAATTTTTTCTGAAATTTTTTGATCCTTCTTTATAGTATTGAATATTAATTTTTATATCCTTTAAATGTAATTTTATGTTTTTCAATAAAAAATTATAGATTAGTATGATAAGAATACGCAAACATTACTCCGAAGCAGAATACATAATAAATAAATTAGTAAAATTTCTATCATAGTTCCAGAATCAGTGATTTTATTATGTTTAAAATGTGTTCAATTCTACAAAGAGTTTAAACAGCAAGAGAATGAAAAAGAAAGTAATAGAAAAATGGAATCATAAAACTATAATTCCTTTATTAATACTGCTTTCAAAAATTTTAATTTTCTATTAAAAATTTTATGTTTTTTTTTACTTTTATTAAAATTTCTGTTAAATTACCTATTTGTGTATTCAAAGGATATAATGAAAACAAAATATATTTGTCTCCATTATTAGCAATTTAAAAGAGGACATTTTTATAATATTAAAACAAGAAGAAACAAATTATTTCTATTTTTATCATGTAAATTTTAAATTTGTAACCTAATGTGCAAAATATATTAATGATTATATTTCGAGTATGCTGTTGTGCAAAAATGAATTAAAATGAAAAAGTGAGGAATAAATTTTTAATTGAAATTATTCAATTACTCTCTTCCTTTAGCTGATATTTTTTTTCTGTTTAATTTTAATCAAATGTCTTATTTATTTTATGTTCAAGATTTTCCCAACGAAGTATTTTTAATCATCAAGCTAATGTAGACATCAAATTCGAGTAAATTTAAGTATTTTACACCTGCACTGTTTATTGTGCACACGCACCTTCTTGCTAAAATTTGTTTTTATGATATCATAATACTATTAAAGGCGAAATTATACGGGCTACTTATCTTCTAATTGCTAAATATATTTAAATATTTTTTTCTAGACATTCACATTTTAATCAATTATGTAAAACGAGTAGATAAAAAACAGATTTTTTTTTTTCTTATAGAAGAAAATCTCAGGATTAAATTTTTCATGATAAAATAAAAATAATTTGATTTCCATTGGAACAATGAAAATATTGAAAACATTCAAGAAAATATTTCTCAAACTTTGCCGAAAATTCAGGGAAAAATTTATGTCATTACAAAGAAAATTTTGAATTTTAAAATGGTATAGTAACAATTTTTCTAAATAATACTTTCAGAACTTACAACAGAATTCAAAATTCTATCTTAATTTTCATTTGATTAAAATTTTAAAATATTCATTCCTTATTGCTCTATTTCCATCAAGTTAAAAATATATTTATGTCAAATATGACATTCTAGGCCTAACTAGATATATATTTTGTATATAATATTAGAATTCCCTACAATTAAAGTTAATATTTTGCATGAATTTATTTTTTGTACTTTATAATGAATATTAGAAAAACCAATAATTTAAAAAAAATTAAATAATCTATTTTCTTCCATGAATTTGGTGAAACTAAATTTCGGCTTTATTATTTCAAAAGAATAGAAAAGAAGCATTCAAAAATGTTGAACTTCATTGAATATTTATTAAAATATATTCATTTGTAAAACTGAATAAAAACTGCGCAAAAGTTTCTTTACAATTTGAATTGCTCAGAATCGAATTCATTCAACCATATGAAAATTTATTTTTATTTGAATTTTTTTTTCTTAAAAAAAGTTATTGCAAAAAATGTATATCTTGCCCTTCTGTTTTCATAGAATTTTTAAATTATTAAAAATTTTTGAAAATCCTACATCTTAAAATCGTCTAAGGTTTCAATCAAACACTTCAAATTTCGTTTGAAGTATAAAGAATAATTGAATGGAAGGAAAATGTGCGATTTCTGATTTGTTACTTTATAGAAATTATATAGCTGATGAAGTTTTTATTTAGAAGTATTCATCAGCATTATACATATCAATATATTTAATTTTTTTTATTAAAACTGTTCTCAAAATTTTCCATTTTTTTTTTATATTTGATATGCCCATTACATATTAACGAATTAAGGAAAGGCATCTGAGAATTATTTTGAAGTCGAAATTATTAAGAAATATTTCTTATTGAAATCTAAATTCTGTAAAATGCTTAAAACACCGATTACATTGTCAAAATTACTTTTCAGTCGACAAATTTATTTAAAAGGCAATTCAGAATCAACTCAATGAAACGAGGATTTTCGAATCAATATTTAGTTAATTTTCAAAGAAAGAACTTTTCGAATCTGTTGTTTAATTCATATGGGTGGAAGGACTTTTCAGATGGAAAGATTGTAATGATTTTCAAAGAGCAATTGTTGTTTTAATGGGCATTCAACGAGAATAATGCAATCTGCCGTATGCTGATAAAAAAAAAGACTATAATCATTCTTTGAAATAGATGTTCGAATTCGAAGTGCTTCCCTCTTCATTTTCGTCTTCCTTGGAAATATCTGAAATTTAAATCAGTATCATCTTTTAAATTAGGTAATGACAGTTAAGGTACTTATGTTCTCAGCGTGAAGAAATGAATTATGGCGGTGGAGTTTCTGAGTGGAAGAGTAATGGCAACGATGCGGTTGCAATTTGGTAGAGTAGCCATGGCAATCAGATTAAAAGGTTTTTGTTTGATCTTTGTTTGAAAGATTGTAAAATGAAATTTGACATTGTTTGATTTATTAGATACGTTGTGTATAAAAGTTTAAATATCCTTCATTTTTCATTAAAAGTGTCCCAACTTTTATTGTATGTTTTTTTCATATATCTTGAATGTATACAAGTTGCATAGCAATGAATAATGTAATGAGATGAAATTATTATTCGAAATATTTACCGATTGATTCTTTAATGCAAATTGAATTGAAAATATGCATGAATTTCGAGTTTAATATTTCATTTGTGCTCAAAATTTTATTCAGATTTTATTACTAAACTTTGTAGTTATTAAAAGTAAAGAGAATGGTTTAGAATTTTAAAATTAGATTTCTTTCGATGGTTAATCGGAGTTACATACCTATGTGACTATGTGGATAAATTTTGTATTGGTTCGAATTTTAAATATATTAGTATTTAAAATTGGCGACAGGAATATGTCGAGCACTTACATTTTATTTGTATTCAATGCTTTTACAAGATTAATTTAGCAATATTTCATCAAGATTATTTTTCCCATGTTTGAAGTTTAAAATCAAAGTTAAAGAATATTTTTTATATCAAAATTAAAGAAAAAATTACTCAATGAAATCCGTTTCATACCAAATAATAAAAAAAGGGAATTTCTGCTCATCAGTAAGAAAAAAGAATAAAATTCCTCCAACCTGAAAATTGAAGAATTTTTGACCATTTAATCAGTCCTTTTAATAGGATTTTTAATATGAAGTTTATTGCTCACACGCCATCATCGTTACTATCCATTTTATAAATGGTTTGAAAAAACTTAACAATAAAAGCAATACTTAATTTACTGTTTATTTTTTTGTTAAGCATTTAAATTCTTTGAATACAAGAGAGGAATTGAAGGTATCTCCAGTATTTACTATCCCGAAATTGCTTTCAAATTTTACTTCTTAAAAATGAACAGCCAAATATGGTATTAATCAGAATTATTTAAACATCTTTTCTTCATTTCTGGTATTGGTGTCAAAGAAGTTTTTCTTTCTCATTTTTTTTCTGAAAAATGTTGTCATTACCTTGCAAAAAAAGCAAATATAGGGAATCAAAACCTCGATTTTTGATGATGAAATGGAGACTCAATTCTTTCTGCTTACATATATTGAATAACATGGAAGGAAAATGGCAGCGTAGTGTTAAGATCTGAAGATTTCGCGGCTCTAAAATTTTTCCTTTGCGTTTTTGTAAAGTATAATATTCTACAAATCAAGAAAATTAGGATTAGAAAGAAGAAAGAAGTTAGGATTAGAAAGAAGAAAGAAGTTAGGATTAGAAAGAAGTATTGATTCTATATTATTATAAAAAGGAGCAAATAAAAGACAAGTTATTTTAAGATAAATTAAAATATTTCTAATACAAATATATTTAATTAAAAATATTTAATTCAATCAAGTCAATGATGCAAAAATAGTTGTGTTTTGTAGATAATTGTTGAAAAAAAAGGGTAATTTTTTTATTATTGTCTTTTTTAATTTCTGAAAGAAACAAAAAATAAATTATTATTTTACACTTAAGTAATAAAATACATTTTAAAAATTGTCAAAATGTACATAAGGACAGAATAAAAATAAGTATGCACGCAATTGTCTGTCTGTCATTTGAATATTTGTTTTCTACAAACAAATCTAAATGTATTACAAATAAAAAAGAAACGTGTATTTACTTCATTCTGCTCTCTAGAATAAACGCTGAAAAGAGTTTTCAGCTTCACAGGATTAGATGTTTATTCAATCGAGACCATCAATTTTATCTTGGAAATGTAAATGAACTGCAAAATGGAGTATGGAAATGTGCATCGAATTCAATCTCGTGTACAGAAAAGTAATTTATATTGGAATCGTTTAATGCAATTTCACACTGAACCCGCATCTAATTTTATTCTAGTTTTTCTAATATACAGTGGCTCCCAAAATTGAGTATACACTATACTCTTTCTTCTTTAATTTTATTCTTTTTGATCTTAACATCCCCATTTATGGCTAATATTTATAAGAACGACAAAATATACATTAACAAAAGTATTAGGCTGAAAAACAAAATGGAGGAATCAATAATATTTTTATTACAGTAATTTTTATGTCAAAGTTACAAATTCCAAAGTCTCAAAATTGAGTATACATCTAGAAACATCTGTCAACAAAAAGGGGAAAAGATAAATTAATATTTTGTTGCATATCCTTTTGCATTTAGAACAGCCTATAAAAGGTGCGGAATTGAGTTGACCAGAGTTTGAGTTGTTTCGCCGGATATTTTCAATCATTCTTCTTGTAATACTCTTTTTAAGTGTTCCTTGCCCCTAATATCGTGTTTTTGAACTGATTTTCCTAATTGTTCCCACAAATGTTCAATCACATTGAGATCTGGAGATTGAGGAGGGGTGTACAGTTGCATTTTACAATTATACAACAACCATAACTTAACTATTTTAGCTGTATGTTTCGGGTCATTATCTTGTTGAAATAGAAAACTTGACCCTAAACCCAAATTCTGGGCACTTTGTTCTAAATTGTTCTTCAATATATCCAAATATTTAATTTTGTCCATGATTCCATCAATGAAAACTAAATTTCCTACTCCTTTTGCAGACTTATAGCCCCATACAAGAAGTGAATCACTTCCGTGCTTGACAGAAGGATTGGTGTTTTTGAGAAGAAGTTCAGAATTGGGCTTTCTCCAAACATAACATCGACCATCACTACCAAAAACATTGAACTTAATTTCATCACTGAATATAACTTGATTCCAGAAGTCAGGGGGCTTTGAAATATGACTTTTAGCAAAATAAATTATTTTCTCTCGATTTACTTTGGAAATGAATGGTTTTGTTCTGGCTATGCGACCATTATAATTTGCTTTTCGGATTACTCTTCGAATTGTTTCTGCAGAAACACACTTTCCAATTGTTCTTGAAGTAGATGTAGTAATTTTTGTAGCACTCACCTTAGGATTTCTTGCTACCTCTCGAATAACTCTCCTCTTGGTCGTGGCACTGAGGATTTCTTTTCTTCCTCTACCAGGTTTATTCGCAATTTGTCCATACATTTTATACTTCTGGGTAATTTTTTGAACCCATCCGTGACTTCGTTGAATTGCCTTTGCAATTTCTCGTAGAGATTTACCATCTTCAGACAATCGAATAACAAGTTTCCGAATATCAGCATCAGTCTCTTTTCTGTAGCTCATTGCGATAACAAAAAAAGTTTGTTTTCGCTTGTAAATCAATGATTACCAATTAAAGTAACAAAACTATTTTACTTATTGACTTGAAAATAAATAGTGGTAGTCAAGTCGCATATTTTATAAGGTGTATACTCAATTTTGTGACTTTGGAATTTGTAACTTTGACATAAAAATTACTGTAATAAAAATATTATTGATTCCTCCGTTTTGTTTTTTAGCCTAATACTTTTGTTAATGTATATTTTGTTGTTCTTATAAATATTAACCATAAATAGGAATGTTAAGATCAAAAAGAATAAAATTAAATAAAAAAGAGTAGAGTGTATACTCAATTTTGGGAGCCACTGTATAACATTCTGTAACATATTTTAAGAGAAATAGCGGTTTTGTTTATAATCAATTTAAGCGATCGCGTTTCGTTTCAATTTCTTTTTTCTTTTACTGCATTTAACTTGAAGCCTAAGAATCATTTCAATTTCATTTATTTTCTTGGGTATTGAACTTCAGATACGTTTACAACAAACGATCTTTTCTTAAAACACTTTTTTGCCCCACTGATATTCATTTCATTTTAAATTCCAAATTCAAAACATTTTCGCTTTTAATTAGGTTTTGTATTATTTTTTATATGAAAAATTAATCTATTATTAATGAATTATCCTTTTCCAATATGAATAATAAATATTGAAATCTACTGCAAAATCAAATGCGAAGTCTGAAATATATGCGAAGAATGATTTTCTGAGATTCTTTAACATGATTGTTTCTTCATTATCTTATTCTAAAGATTGACAATTTCAAATTCGAAGAAAATAATTTTTAAGCAATCATAAAATCAGCTGTCGAAATTTACTGAATGTATATATAATCTATTAAAAATGAAGGCTGTTAACTAAATTGCAATTTGTAATTCGAGCGGCATTTTTAAACCTAAAAACCTACCTACCTACGTGATAAAAATAGAATTAACTTCAGCCAAGTTTCTTAAATAAAATTTTTTACTAGTTGTATTAAAAATACATATATTTTCTACACTTATTTTAAACATTAAATTATAATATGGCTATTTCAGTTAAATAGTGAAATTAATATTTTAAAATTATCCATTTATTATTAACATTTTGGCCCAATAAGAATAGATGTTTTACAAAAATACAATTTATAAAGGTGTTGCGGTTAAGTATCAGATTGTGCATTTGTTTTAAAAATGAGTATACATATATTTTGCTATGTGAAAATAAATATTAAAGTTGCTTCTTCACAATATAAGCAATCAATTGGATCCTATATGCTTTGCATCATTAATATTGTGCCTCAAAGTTTGCTAATCAATTGAATTCTAAACAACCTTTACTTAAAAATCTTATTTTGTCCCCGTTTGCCATATTAGTCATTTTTTTACTAAAACAATTATACTCCTAAGTAAATGAATATTGAAAATAAATTTTGCGTTGAAATGCTTTTTTACTAATATCCATGTTTCATATCTCCCTGTTTTCGAAAACAAAGTTTTGGCGTTATGTCTGATTGTGGGCACGAGAACTCAAGATTGCTTTGAGTTTGCGATAGATTTCAGAACAAATTTTTTAGATTTCGATCAAATTTTGGAAGAAATTTATTCAGATAAAGTCTACCTGTTTGTGTGGTTGTTCGGGTACAAGTGAGCGCAATAATTTCAAAATGTCAGAAGCTAGATAGGTAAAATTTTGTACAAAGGTTAAGCAACTAAATTATAGATTTTTTATTAAATTTTGAATCAAATCTGTCAAAGGGTTATTAGTGATTAGTACTTGAATAATGCAGTGAAGTAAATGCAGTGATTTAAATCAATGAAACAATAACTGTATTGTAACTTTAGAGATAAGATTTTGATTGAAGTGAATGCATGAATATTTTGGGGAAAAAAAAAACCAACAGTTTTTTTTTTTTCAGGAAACATCAACACAAATGGAAAAGTAAAGCATGGGCCACATGTAATATAATTCCTGACTACTAGAAACTATACAGATCACATTTTAGCATGAAGAAAAGAAAACATCGAAAAGTTTTGCATGAAAACTTTCTGACATGCAAAATAATAATTTGTTTCCATTTTTATAAGCATATTCGCAAGTTCAGTCTAAATAAAATATTGACTTCCCAGAAAGCACGAGAATCTTAAATTATTAAATAAAAATCCTGGTCAAAAATAAATAAATAGAAATTAAAAATATTGCCGATTCTCCCTGGTAAATTTCGACAAAATAATATCGCATAATATTATAAATAATAATATAGCATGCATTCTTTTTGATTTGGACAGTTAATATAAGGGATAAATGAATATTACAATCTACGTTATATCATAACTATACATATAGTTAAACAAGTAATCCGAAAATTATATTCATTCCTTTATTTATGCTTGTATAAGGGATCAAAATGTTTTTAACTAGTATAATTTTTCTCGAAACTTGTTTATATATTTTACCAAAACAGTATTTTCCGATTCTTGATTTTATATTTCTATATTATGTAAATGCTAAAAATTCTCAAATTTCTAGATGAAGTTAAAAATATAAATGAAATTGTAGATTGGTTAAAAAAATCACATGTAAAATCCCAGTAAAAAGGAAATACGAGGGAAACGCTCCGAAATGTAAATTTTGTTATTCAGTAACAGCTCTTCTAAATTCTTTTGATTCTTTGATATAAGATGCTCAAAACTATCCTTGCATCCATTATTGTAATATATACACGTCCGTCAAAACAATATTTTTTATTGAAAGTGATCTACATTTTTTAGAATTATTTTGAAAGTTGTAGGCGTTATAATATATAATTATCTTGAAAATCAATGGACAGGAAACGGTGCACAGATTTTCCATTTAGAATGTTGTAAACCTTCCACATACTCTGTTCTAAAAATATTCATTCATTCTCTTCAAAGTAATGTAAACAGATACCGTTTGTCGAAAAAAAAAATTATTATTATATTCAAGGACGAATGAAAATGCAAATTTAAAGGTTGTGCCGTACATTAAAACTGGAAAAAATGTGATTGTCGACAGCACCTTCAATAAAATTAATTTGAATCAATATATCTTATTTTTCGTCTATTAAAGTTGCATTACTTTTGTATATATATTTAATAAAATAATTGAATACAAAGATAGCCAAATTAATAAAAAATACATTACATTAAAAAGAAATTATAACATATGAAATGATTTGTAAATTTTATATTAATAAGTTGCTTATCTGATGATGAAATTTATTATTGCTCTCACGTGGAACAAAATGTTAAATAAGACTTGAATTGTGCTAAGAAAAATATTAAAATAAATCATTTTATTTGCATTAATTAATTACATTAGGGGGTATTAAGCGAAAATACAGACATAAAGAAATATATTTGAAATCTATCTTTTTATCTTTTGAGGATTCAGGGAATATAATCCCAAATTAATTGATTAAATTAAATTTCGAAGTTTTTTCGCAAAAACTTCCCAATAATAGACATATCTTTCACAAACAAAAATTCTAATGCAGTGTTTTTAATTAAAAAATATATGATTTCAAAATTACCATTCAAATGCCAGGTTTTTGAAACATGAATATGTAGTGTGTTTGCTCTTATCCAAAATTAAAGTTAATTCCTACATCTTTTAAGTTAGGCGTACAGTTTCAGTTGAAAAATGTTTTAAATAATTAAATTTTATGTTTAGTCAATAAATTCACTTAAGAATGTTGCCTATCCATACTTATAATAAACCTCAGCTGTGTGTGTTGGCGCTGTACAGGACAGACCGTTTGACCTACAGCTAACGGATTTTGGACGTGTATCTCGGAAGTCGGAAATATGCACCTAGGAGAGATTTTTTTGAATTTTTAATTATAATTTTAGTTAATTAAAAATTCAGTGAAATTGCGGCATTTTTCCGCTGTAACTTTCATAAATATTACAGCACAAAATTGATTTTTACATTATATTTATAATCAAAAAATATTTTTTAATGATAATAATGTTTTAACACAAATTAAATTTCAGGTAATAATGATTTTTTTAAAAAAATAAAAATAATTTAATTATATGTTTCAAGAATTTATTTCGTACCAAATAAAAATAAAATTTAAGCTGCACGAGTATTTGTTAGAGCTAGCTTAAATTCAAAGGTCAAAGATAGTGAATCAAAACAAATTTTTATACATCTTTATTTTTAAGAAGAATTTAAGAATCAAAACATATGCTACATGAAGATTTTTCTTCATTACAAATTAATTAATACCTTTGAATTTTATTTCACTCTGAAATCTTTGATAATGCATTTGTAAATGAATTCAGTTTTCTAAAAAGCTGTAGAAAAGAAGTGATAATTTTTTATTTACTTCAGGAAATGATTGGACTGTGGCAATAAAGAGAGGAATTATTCGCTAAAAGGAATTGAAGAATGGCCAACAAACAAGACTAGGATTATTTTCATCAGATTAAACACCAGACGACTTTTCTTTATAAAAGTAAATAATTGAGTGATTATATTTTTAAATCCTGATAAAAGAAAGAAATTCTAGATATTTATAAAACTAGTATTATTCTATTAATAGTATACTATTCTAATAATATCATTGATAACACTAGTATTCACAGTAGACAATTTGGTATCAGAATTTTGAAAGTAACAAGTCAGATTGCTTGACTCCAAATAACTCAATCACCAGAAATTTCTTTTTTATTTACGGTTTTTCAAATCATTACGAGAAAAAAGATGCAATATCAACAAATGAATTTTGAATTTCAGAATGAGTTTTAACGACATAGTATTCATTAATGATTGATTTAAATTTGTCATTAATTTTATATTTATTAATGTCATAAGAAATTTTATGTCGAATTTAATTCTTAATCAGAAAGCTAGAAAACTTGCTTTTAATCGGATTATGACTTAAGAGAAGTATTCTGAAATTATTTTAAGATGTTATTATTTTCAATTAGATTACTAATAGAGTTGTAATCTGAGCTGAAAATGAGACAACTCATTTTAGATTAACTAAAGAAAAAAATTAATATTTAAAAGCTTTGAGAAATTTAATATTCTTAAAATTTCTAATGAATCCCGGATTAGCTCTTTATTCTGTCATTTAGAATAATTTAATATTCTTAAGCTTTTCAAAGCATAGCTGAATTCTGTTATAATGCAATGATTCATTGAAATTTTGCCGCATTAGTTCAAGGCATTTTCAAGAAATTAAATGCTTCTAAAAATAAGCAGTTTTAATTAACTTTTGCTAATTATTAACTCTATTTTCAAGAAAATAGCTTCTTAAATGCGCACATCGACTTCTGCATATTCTCGAAAATAAAACTTACAGCTGCCTAATTAATATTTTCTAACAGCTTCCCGTAATAAGCGAAATTTACTTTGAATTTAATTAGCTTATGTCCTTAATTAAATCATGTGGGAAAATGAGTAAAATAAATAAATAAATGGAAGGCTTGATAAACATTTTGTGTAGTATAAATTTACAATACTTATATGAAGTTACGCAAGATACATCCTTTTTCCTAAAATGGATTTCCTCATTTTAAAACAAATCTTCCATAGTTTGTTAATTTAAATTATTTATTATGGAGAACAATTGCGTTGATGCCAATAGTAAAGTCACATCACAAATTCATAAATTAGTGCGAAAGCATTATTGAAATTCTAATGATTTGCTTGAAAAATACATTGCAAAATATTCTGTAATCTAAAACATATTTTGAGAACAACTAGCTTATTTAATCCTGTCATAAAATTTCTATTTAAAGAGTATTTTTTATTTTCAACATTATAATCCTGCAATAATAAACACAATATCATTTCAAAATTGATATCCAAGCAAAACCACAAAAAATCAAAACAAACCAAATCATTATAAGACGAATATCAAACCATAAACCGAAAAACCTCAGTAAGATAAGCAAAGAACATACCATTTAAAAGTATTTATTCCAGGGGATTTATTTAGAAGAAAACCAATTTATTATTGCAGACAAACTAAACTAAATTCAACTTTCCCGCGCTTAAAGCTGAAAATGCCTACGTTGCTTACTCAATGTGCCACGTTGACTAAGCACACACAAGAAATAGATTAAATGATTATAGCGCCATCTATAAGTGGAAATAAAAACCAAAGACAATGAACTAGAAAGCATATCTTCAGTTATATTAGAATATAGGTTAGAAAATAGATAAGCCCTCTTTGATGAGAACTTCTATATTGCAATATTTTTTTGAGAAAATCATTTTTTTATTTTTGCCATTTAAACTTAATATTTATTTCTAACTAGCCGCCTTTGGCGACCAGCCGGTTCGCCAATCTTAATTTTCGTTAAAATTTTAATAATTAAATATTTTATGCAATTTCTACTTTAATAGCTTCTTCATCAAAATATTTTAAAACTTCAAATTTTGATTATCATATAATTCATTCATAATATTATAAAGGCCTTCAGTCATAACGTAATATGTATCTCTCTCATTTTCTGTTAGCACCCGTAGAATTTATGCTTTAAATTAAAGTGGAAAGAATTTATCTTCAATTAATATAATAATATTTTTTACTGAAACAAAGCATTTTTTTTATAATCTGATTACTGAAAATAGAGTCACTCAGCGTTTAAACTTTATGGGCACTAAAGAATATCTTTTTTAATTTATGTAATATCTCAAAAGTTGGTCAACAAAATTTTCTTAGATTCATTATGAGCAGATCGATTAATTAACAATGTTTAAATTTAAATGCATCAAATACTAAGAAAATAAAACGAATCGTTTAAAATAAACGGTTGAAAACAGGTTTTAAAAAAACTACTTAAAAAACGATGTACTTAAAACTATAAGCTTATACAAAAAATATATAACTAACATAAATACAATTTACTTACAAAAGCATGCAACTAACCCAAAAATAATTTAAATCATTCATTGATAACGTTGTCATGGCAACAATCAGAACAGAATGCGCATGCGTGAATTTTCTTCGCTGGTTACGTAACGCAAATACGTGATTTTTTCTACGCCAGTTGGGGTAACGCTATGCGGATTAGAAATTTTTAATTTCCTTTATTCTGTTTCATTTTAATTCAAAAGTACTTCAGAATGAATCTGAAAGATTGATTCATTAACAATGTTTAATTTTAAATGCACCAAACATTAAGAAAATAAACAGAACCGATTGAAATAATCCGCCGAAAAATTTTAACCCTAGCCTCATTACTGTTGGGAGAAAAAAAAACCTGAAGCCTTTCTCGTTTGGCGCTGGGGATAATGGAAGATTTTTTTGGCGGAAAAGTTGGCGGTGGAGAAAATGGAAGATTTTTTTTTGGCGGGAAAGTTAGTTTTTAATTAATAATTAAAATTCTAATTAAAAATTCGAAAAAAGAAACTCCAGGTGCACATTCCCAACCTCCAAGGTATACATGTATCAAATTTGGTAGCTGTATGTCAAACGGTCTGGCCAGTAGAGCGCCAACACACACACACACACACACACATTGAGCTTTATTATAAGTATAGATTTAATTAATGATAGTACTCTCACTTAAAAGATTATATATATATATCGACTTAATTCTAAAATATTCTCTAATTTCTTGATTTCATTCCACTTTTTCTATTTAATTAATTCAACACGAGTTCTAAAATTGCTGAATCGGCTAAAAGCCGATGACACATTCCCACTCTCCGAGTAAATGAATAAAATATTGCAAACTTAAACAAATTCTTCTAAAAGATCCCTATAATTCCCTTACCTGTGACTGACACGTTTGGAAATTATTAAAGTCTCACAGTATATATTCACAGGAATAAAATTTTCGGTTTCACAGGAATAAATCGTTTTGTGTCGTTCTGTGTTGTTTTGTTAGTGTATAGTTTTGTTTGAAATGTGTTTTTTCAAAGAATAGTTATTAGAAGAACATTCGAAGCCTTTAGTAACATTTTACACAAAACAGAGCATTCAGAAGTATAAAGCGAGAATATAATTTACCAATTCTCAATTTAATCGAATCTCATTCATTCAGCTGATTTCATAATTAATCCTGCGAATGAGGCTTTGTATATGTAGCAAAAGCTTGAAAAATAAGATCCAAATATTGGACCTTACTAGACGTTTCATTTACTGTTTGGATCAAATGATTTCAGCTATATATATTTCCAGTAGAATAATTTATGTTGAACTTTGAAATTCACCGTGTATCTCTAAGAACGAAAGTAATTAAGACATTTGTGTTTAGAGAGCTTTAACCATTTAAGTAGTGCTGAACTTTGCGAAATAGTTCCGTCGGTAAGAGTTACGCAATCTTCGCAAATAAATTCATTGTCGAGGGAAATAGTTATCCATTGCTTTGCGTTAGAGAAAGCTAATTGCACCTCTCTTTCTTTCTGCAGATTATTCATGATTGCAGTGGGAAGTTTCCTTGAAATCTGTGAGGCATTATAGCAGAAACTTTTACAATTACTGGAACCTAAATTGTTAGTCCTATTGCTTATAATTACAGTCTGGTGCAAATGTATTTGTCTGGTAACAGTCTGAGTTGCACTGTTTAAAAATGCTTACCGTAGAAGTCATCCAAGTACTGAAGATTAGTTCTAAAATTAGCTAGGAGGACTTGTTTAAGTGTGAAGTCTCGAATTTGTTTATTTTGAAAAGTCATTTAACTAGTAATTTAAACCTGCACATCCGAATTTTCAAATATATCAGCAAATTAACTTGACTTACTGGTAGAGAATAGAAGAATCTAGAATCAGACAGTTTAATATGTATGAATGTAAAGTTCTTTATTTGATATATTTTTTTAAATCAGTTAAATATTGATTTAAACATTTACCACTGATTTTTTAAATCTTCCGGTAAATGTGATCGCTAACTTCTCAAGATGTCATCATAAATTCAAGTTGAAATATTCAAGAAGAAGACAAAGAATTGTGAAATGTTAATATTATAAATCAGACTTTTGGATCCTGAAATAGGTGAAACAAGCAAATTTATTGTCCTTCAAAGAATATTTCAAAGTCCAGCTTGATAATAATTAATATGCACTCTAAATTCATTTAATCTTGAAACAGTAGAATGAAGATGCTTTAGGATGCACTTCTGCAAAGAATATATGGATCTTGTGCAAGTTTTGTAAATGTTGAAATGCTACGTGGAAATGCTATAATAATTGAAGAATTTCTTATTCGAAATTCTCTTTAAATATTGTAAAGAGATAATTATGTCTTTATAGAATATTTTTGAAATATATTTTAATTGTTATTAATTTAATGAAAATTTTCATATCGCTTCCCTGCAGTTCTCAATTAGAATAATGGCCATTGAACAGCAAGAATCAAAAAAATTATTACAATTAAAGGTTATGTACTCTACTGTGTTCTTAACTTGCTTCATTCTGGGTATCTTCTACTTTTTTTTACGCCGTTGTTCTTCGGATAGATCATTTCGGTTACTTCTCTAATTTCTAGGTTCTGATTTTGTGAGGATGAATGAAGTTACCATCAAGAATCATTTCATTGCTTTTGTTTGAAGATTTTGGAAACTTATAACTAGGTATGTTTTTATTATTTGACATTCCTTATGAAGAAATTTAGATCTACTCTAGATATATCATCAATAATTCCTCTAATAGAAAAAGAGGCAAATCTAGCTAGTAAAAATTGGCATTCGAAGGAGATTCTCGTGTCTATATGTTCTAATGAAATTTAAAAAAATAATTTTACTTTATCAAAGCATTCAAAGACATATTTAAGATATTTCAGTTTCAGCAAGAAAAAAAGCCCAATGTTTTTTAAGTCATGTTTTATTACCATCTCAAAATTTGATATAAATAGTCCTTAAATAATTTCTTAATTTATGTAAAACACAGAGAGAAGGAGAAAAAAATGAATGCGTACTAGGAGTATTTTAACTTAATTTTTAATTTATATAAGCAGAATTTATTCATAGGAAATCTTCAGTATCCAAAGAAGAATTTAAAGAGTAAGCATATACCGCACCGAAGAAAAATGTAGATTTCTAAACACACAGTGGAAAAATGAAGGATAGCAATAAAATCGAATAGTATCATAAATATGTTATTCAAAAAACATTGGGGAAAAAACTAATTAATTCTGCTAATTTAACAAGTTATTTATTATGATTTTCAACATTTATTCATATTCCTTGGACCATTCGATTTCCTTTTCCGTAAGTATGCGAAACGACCATTTCTAGTTTTTCGTTCGAAACAAAGATTTCAGTACACCAGAAGATATAAGAAAAATCAATAGCATTTCACACAAATTATGTTTTCAATGTAAAAAGCAGAAGCAACGAGAAACCAAAACTCGCATTTATATTTGTGCTTTATTTGTAGTTCGTATCAGACAGAATGCCCATAAAATATGAATTAATATTTGATAAAATTTGTATGTCTTTATTTCTTCTTGTCCAGAAAAACAATATAATAAAAGAAATAATTTGAATCCCCCCCCCCTGAATCCCGGACGAATTTTAACTGAATCAAAAGATAGCGCAAAGATTCTTCTTTAAATAATTAACAGCAATGAACGGAAAGAACGACAGAGAAAAAATTCGGAAATTCTTATAAGTTTACAATAATGTATTTTTAATTTGATAAGAAATACCATGAAACATGTTGAACATTTATTTAAATCATTATGGATATATTTTTTTTATTCTGTTTTCGGGATATCCATAATTATATTTTATTTGCACTGATCTTTGTTGTAACATTATGTATAAACTTTTCTATCACATCAGAAAAAATGAAATAAAAAAGTAATCTTATTTTAAATTTTATTGGAATGGATGGATCGGAATTTTGTTTGCATTTGTATAAATTTAAGAATAATATTTACATTTTTTTAAAAAATCAGTAAGAAAAATGAATAAAATTATAAATATTAATAGTATTTTTATGCGATAAAAAAACAAAATGAGAAACTGAAAAGTCTATGTAAAAAAAAAAAAAAAATCAACATTTAATAAAGAAAAATACCAGAAATCCGAAAAACTTATTACTTTAATTTTTCAGAATAAAATAAACGATTTTCTAAAATTTATATGGACATTCCACTCATCTTTAACACATAAAGTGTGAGAAAAAATAATTTTATTCTATGATCTTATCTACAGATAAAATATTTATAAAAATAAAATATTACGTTAATTTTCTATTGAAATCTGGCATGCATAATTATGGAGGCAGAATACATGAAATTTCTGTTAAATATATTAAATTTACTTTACTTTCACATTGAATATAAATTCTGGAATATAATGAAATCATATATAATGTTTGGAAAAATTTTATCCCTACTTAAAAAAATATATATTATTTCTGAATTTTATAAAGCAATGTCAATCAGTATTTGAGGAATTAACTGTAGTAAATAAATTAGTACACAAATGCATTTTCACATAAACAATGTTCTTTTACCTTGATGTTTATGCGGAACAAAAAGACAGTTTGGAGGGTTTTGCATTTTTTTTAAACTATCACTCCTACAATTTTTTGTCTCGCAGATGATTAATTTCTGGTGATAAAACATCAAATAATTATATGAAAGGTTTAATTTTTCCATTCTCGTATAAGAAGTATAAATAAAAAAGTATTATCATCAAAATATTCGAACTTGATTTTCACGAATTTTCACGTTTCAGACCTCCATGTTTCTCTCTGCCAAAAAATGGAATTATGCATGCTTATCGCTCTGTGTGTTCGTCTATCTGTAATATAATAATTCAACAATGCTTTTAACTAGAGAGATGAAATTTGATTTATAATTTTTGCACTCATTTGTAAACTTACATCATAAACTTAAATCCATTTTTAGAAAATTTGTCTTTGTCTGACTGCAATGGATGTGATAACTACAAAACAAAAAGAGTAAGACAAGTAAAATTTAAGACACAGCCTTAGTGTCTAAAAGGTAGATCCATATTAAATTTCAAACCGAGCCCGTTGAGGGATTGACCATTCGTGTCTTCGTACTTTCGCATGCATGTAACCACGATGACTTTTTAAAAACCCCTCAATGATTTAAATAAATGAAATTCGGCATGTGATCTTGTGATTACTGTTGGAGTTCGCTATCCAATTTAAATTTTGATCGGTCGAAAAAAAGATGCCCAAAGAACATATTCGGTTTTCTTGTACTCCTGTTTTAAACTTACTCCCAATTGATCTCTACAAAAAAAAAAAAAAAAAAAAAAACGAAAGATTGATGGTGAACAGGTTCTTTTTTTTAACCACTGGACATTAACGAGATACAGTTAAAACAAAAGTGTGGTTTCCTTTGATATTTTACGAAGCATACAACGCTCATTATTACTTGCATTAAATTTACTCACAATTGATCTCTACAAAAAAATAAGGAAAGATTGATGGCTAACAGGTTCCTTTTTTTAACCACTGGATATTAACGAGAAAAGTGTAGTTTCCTTTGATATTTTACGAAGCATACAACGCTCATTATTACTTGCATTAAATTTACTCACAATTGATCTCTACAAAAAAATAAGGAAAGATTGATGGCTAACAGGTTCCTTTTTTTAACCACTGGATATTAACGAGAAAAGCGTAGTTTCCTTTGATATTTTACGAAGCATACAACGCTCATTATTACTTGCATTAAATTTACTCACAATTGATCTCTACAAAAAAATAAGGAAAGATTGATGGCTAACAGGTTCCTTTTTTTAACCACTGGATATTAACGAGAAAAGTGTAGTTTCCTTTGATATTTTACGAAGCATACAACGCTCATTATTACTTGCATTAAATTTACTCACAATTGATCTCTACAAAAAAATAAGGAAAGATTGATGGCTAACAGGTTCCTTTTTTTAACCACTGGATATTAACGAGAAAAGCGTAGTTTCCTTTCATATTTTACGAAGCATACAACGCTCATTATTACTTGCATTAAATTTACTCACAATTGATCTCTACAAAAAAATAAGGAAAGATTGATGGCTAACAGGTTCCTTTTTTTAACCACTGGATATTAACGAGAAAAGTGTAGTTTCCTTTGATATTTTACGAAGCATACAACGCTCATTATTACTTGTATTAAATTTACTCACAATTGATCTCTACAAAAAAATAAGGAAAGATTGATGGCTAACAGGTTCCTTTTTTAACCACTGGATATTAACGAGAAAAGTGTAGTTTCCTTTGATATTTTACGAAGCATACAACGCTCATTATTACTTGCATTAAATTTACTCACAATTGATATCTACAAAAAAATAAGGAAAGATTGATGGCTAACAGGTTCTTTTTTTAACCACTGGACATTAACGAGAGGCATTAAAACAAAACTGTGGTTTTCTTTGATATTTTGAAGCATACAACGCTCATTATTACCTGTATTAAGCCTGTATAAAATTTACTCACAATTGATCTCTACAAAATAAAAATAACAAAAGATTGATGGCTAACAGGTTCTTTTTTTAACCATTGCATATTAACGGGATACTGTTAAAAGTGTGGTTTGCATTGATATTTTATGAAGCATACAACGCGCATGTTCAGAATTTTGAAAATAAATAACTGAATTCTCTCAGCGTTCGCGGCCTTATCAAGAGACAACACATATATTAGAGTTACATGCGAGAAAGTTTTTATAAGTCAGATGATGATAAGTGCAGTTTCTAGTTTTATGGAATATCGGTAAATTATTCATACTACATTTCTCACTTAAGCCAACTAATGTAAAACCATATGAATACTTTCTTGTATTTTCTAAAAAACCTTATTAATTATTCTTAATTTCATTAGTTACAAATTAAATAAGATTCCACACTTTATGGTGAAGGAAGAAATATCTTTGACGAACAGAAAGTTTTAGATTATAATTCACGTATATATTTTAGTAGAGATCTTTCAGGAAAGATATTTTTTGATTAAAAAGAATGTAATTTGTAATAAATGATACATCAGACTAATTTTTTTAAGACTGCCAAGAAAGTAAATAGGAGAAAAATTTTTTTATAGGATGTTGCACAAAATAATTGATTAATTTTCACATTTAATAATTTTTAATTGTGAAATTTTTATCAAAAAATTTCAGAAACATTGAGTTTAAATGCAATAAATTGAAAGCCATATTTGAGCAATATAAAAGAGAATATATATATATATATATATATATTCAATTTGTCTTTTCTGTTTGCTTGAAATTTGTCTTTTATTTTTAGATATATTGCAATTGGATTACATTTTTTCGTTAGATAAATTTTTGTAAAAACCAATTTCACATTTAATATACCAGAATAAAATTTACAGCAAATAATATTTATGGTCAATCATTACATTTAGATGCAGCTAAAAAATGAATGAAATATTATAGTGAATTAGAATTAAGAATAAATATTATATTGCTTCTTTAATTAATTTTTGGAAGTAAGTAACGATAGTTTATTACAAATATTTGAAGTAAAAGATTAATTGGCAAACATTTTTTCTCTTATCCTCGAAAAAATTAGGAAAGCTAAGACACTGAATGCAAATAAATAGGAACTTAGTTACCTGGGGCAAACAACTATACAATGCAAAAGTAATTAACTTTCCTAATACAGGTAAAGATTTTTCATTATTGTGCTAACTCAATTTCGAAGCATTTCACTGATAATCGCTTTTCAGTTAAATATAAATCCAATTTTCGGTTCATTATTCAAAATCAGTAATAAAAGAAACCAATCCAGAGCTTTACAAAGCATTCAGGAATGTAGAAATAAGAAAAGTATTTTGCTGATTTCAATTTAATTTCTACATTACAGGAGTAAATTGCAATAAAGGATAACAAGAAGGGAAATTTTAATTTACATATATATACGCTATTCTTTTTTTTCTGCGTTTACTATTGGAGGATTTTTAATATTTTGAAAAACATGTAAATAGGGTGTTCTAATCATAGTTTAATAGATAATTTCTAATCCATTATATATAAGCATGTGGAAAATTGAGAAATGCTTTATATGACTTAACTTACACTTTATATTATTCCAGTCAATAATTATATAACTAAAAACTACAATATATAGTTTTTATAAAAAATATTGATTTTACTATTCATGCTCAGCAAAACAATTTTAACAGAAAAATTGCAATCTTCTGTGATCAAATCTGACTGAGCTATGAATAGTTATTTTATGGCCGTTTTAGATGATTTTAGAGCATTTCAGTGGCGACTTTAACTAAGCTTTAGAAGTATAAAATATTACACGTGCACGCTGTTGCTCGGTATTTTGAATGCCAGACAATATCATGAAGATATCGGAACAATGTTGTTAGTGGTTTTCTACTATTAAAAGGATCACATTAACAAAGATATTTTTACGAAGAGATCGATGAATTGTCTAAAGAATGAAACACAAAATTTCCTAACCAAAAATTTCAGTCACAAAGAAATGGAATATTCTTTTATTTAAAGTCTTAGTTGAAAACAATATTTTACTAAATGTGGCAAACAGAACATATGAATGGCATAAAAAAAATTAATTTTCTTAATTATTTCCGTAATATATTTATTTACTGAAATAAGCACAAAATATAAATCCGCTTTTCTGTTTAAAACTATGTGGCCATATTTAAGGTCTTAGCTATTAGGCTGCGATAAAAATGGATACCCATTATATTTCTAAATAAAAATTGTAGCAACTGTTGAAAACAATTTTGTTCTTTACATTTCATACAACGTGTGAGTTTTTTTTATCTTTGAAAGGAATAGATATATGTAAAGTGGATTCAGTCTTAATTTTTCAGGAAATGCAGCAAAGATTATAGTTGTCAGCGTGCTATATGAACCTAATTATTCTAATGCACTCTATTTATCTGACGTGGTATCTATCTAATGCATGCTATCTATACATTTATAAGAACATAATTTTTTTTTTTATATTGAATCTTTATTCATTGACCTTATATTCTTTATCCATATAAATATTGTTAGATCCCTAAAAATATTGGCGAGTATTAAGTGAAAATATTTATCAATCTTAATTAAGTTTAAATTAAAAATGCATTGAGAATAAATAAAACTAGTGTCGAAGGGTTGGAGGAAAATATCTGAGCTTGTTTTTATATAATATAGTTCAATTTTTGATTTTGAACACCGATTTTGAGTTATATTAATTTTTAATCAGCTAGAGTTTTCAAGACAATCGCCCTTTCATTACATACCATTTCAGAAATCGTAGCCATCAATGTTTAATTATAATATTACAGCTTCTAAATATAAAAATATATTTAACTTCTATCGGATTCGACCCAAAATGAAAATCATGTTAATCCAGAACCAGGAAAGATGGCCCCTTTTTTCAAAATAGCAAAATAGTATTGATTACATTAGAATAAAATATTTATTCAATTAGACAAAAAAAAAGAGCATTTTAATACAAAGAAAACGTTTATTTTAAAAACTGATGTTTTAAAAATGGCCATCTGTTAACATCGTCATCTTATCCCGGTATCTCGTATTAAGGGACCAATGATTTATTCAAACTTTTTATTTTAATATTCTACAGTTTTCCTGAAAAAATTGAGAGAAATGAAAATGCAAAGCAATATTTAGTTTTTTACGTTTATGATATTAAATGTTAGCATCAATTATGTCGAAAAAGGTATTTTTAGTAATCTCGCATTTCATTGCTCTGAAAATCAAATATTTACAATTTAAATCTCAATTGAATAAATGAAAGCATTTTCTATTTTTACTTTCATATTTTAGCGTTCTTTCCGTAATCACACGCATTTTTAGATTGTAAAAAAAAAATGAAAATTGATGGTATGTTGTGTCACATTTCCTGCCAAAATTTCCATGAAAGAGAGTTAAAATTAAATTATCAAATAAGAATATTTACGAATGACGAAATGTTTGTAATTTAGTAATCTCTGTTTGTAATCTATAAACGTAATAATATTAAATTCGGAACCATTTGTTTGACTTAAAATCTTTAAAAATATGCAGATGACTGCCGGTAATCGTGCATTTACTTACTTCGGGAGAAAGAAATATTATTTAGTTCTTATCAGTTATTGCTTCTTTAAAAACATTGTTGCTGTCAGCTTTTGATGAATGACGCTATGAAATTTTGTAGGAAATTAATTTTCTTTCCAATATAATTGCACAAATTATTTTTAAAATGTTATTTTAGAAAGTTATAATTTTATAATTTATCTGAAACATAGTAAAATTAAATCTACAAAGATGCAACGAAACCTAAAAATGTAGCAAAAAAGAAAAACAACAGCAAAACAAAAACCCGGATAAACTTACAATAAATGTATTATACATTTTCGTGTTTTGATTCTGTGAATAGGCAAGTGAAGCATACAGATTTATTCTTGGATATATTTTTGAATAATATTGATTTTACAATGCAATCGATTTTCTACATTCATTCTTCAATAAAATATTTCTATTTTCGTAGTTTAATGAATTTTACTGTTGCTAATAGTTTCTGTTGAGGAAAATTTTAATGAGGAATATACGAACTCTAATATAAGAGATGAACAATATATATAAATATATATCATATTATTATATAATATAATAATAAATATATACTGATTAGTTTCTTTATCTCAAAAAACATACAGCAGCAAAGCATAAAAAACTAGATAAATCGCATTTGTTACACATGAATAGCATCTAAACTGCATTAACATATTTTAAACCTACTTCGATAAAGGATTGACTGTCTGTCGATCTGTACTTTCACATGCATGTAAATTCAATAACTCATAAACCCAATGATTTAAATCAATAAAATTGATATGTGCTTTTGTAAATGAAACTGTTGTTCCGAATTGTGGTTTGAATCAGTCGGAAAAAACGTGTCAAAAATACAAAATCACATGACATTCAATAAAAATGCTCTAATCGATTTCGATACATCGATATTTCGTAATTATTGTTCGCCAACCCCATGCAAGCCTAGACCCACAATTTTATGAGGATTATTATTATTTATTGAAAAGTATCCGAGAAAGTTTCATGGAGATCACTCCCATTGATTTGATTTCATCTCAACGAAATGAAAAAAAGATTAAAAATATTTGAGTTTATTGATTTGTTGCCTTTAAGATTGCCTTTAATCAGCGATTTCTCAAACATTTAAAATTGCATTTAAATTAGAATTTTGTGAAACATTTTCACGTTTTCGAACCACATCCTGGTGTCAGATTGCCTTTAATTGGCGATTTCTCAAACATTTGAGTTAGCAATTTGTTAAAAACTTTCATGTTTTCGAACCACATCCTGGCATTAACGCCACCATGTTGTCTGGTACCCATAGAATTCTTTTTACACATTTCAAGTGTACTGCATACATGCGAAAAGTTTATTTGAGTTCAAAATCAAATAAGTAACAAACAAAATCAGCCATATTATCAGTTTTCTTCTTACTGAAGCATCAATTTCTTTTGATGTCTCTTTAAGAAAAAACAACAGCAGCTGATAATTGCATTTAATAAATAAATATATTTGTGAACATTGAATGAATGATCCATAATGTTTCCGATTTTCTAGTTTCTTTTGTTCGATAGTCCATTTATATTAAAATCTATCTCTGAACTCTGTCAAATATCATCTGTTTTATTTTTATTTGAACTAAGGCGTTTCCTTTTTTTCATATATTCTTCCAATGGACTCGATTTCAATTTTCTAAACATCGTTTCAAGTTTTTTACATCTATGCTTATTGGACGGCTGCATTATGAAATTCCGTAGAAGAAGAGAACCATTTGAACCATCGATTTAACAGACACGCCCCTCATATATTTAGTTGAGTGCCTTTAAATACTTTATGAACCGAATGGTAAAAAGTATTTGCTAAATAACTCCTGTAGTTGTGAAAGTAAAAATGTGAGAACGTAACAAAAGCTTTTGATGATGTTGAAGCATGGCTTTGCCATTTTTTTTACGGTGACAGCTTTGAGCAAGTTCATTTCTTATCAAGAATAATAAAAAGGTAAGTGATTTCATTCACTTATTTAAATCTTGTTAAGTATTTATATTAACAAAATTTTATCAATTAAAGAGAGTTGTAATATTTTAGAATTGTATTATTAGTTCGTTCGCTACGGAGCAACATTTTATTTCTTGTCTTCTAACGAAATTTTAAGTGGTACCTAATTTTCGATATGAGAGCCCGATATATACGCTTTCATTAATGCATTAAATTTATCCTAAATTATTTCATTAATTTTCCTGAAGAAAATAGTTATTTTGAAATAAACTAAGAAAAGTCTCTTATAGAATGTTTGATAGGAGTTTTGGTTGTCAAAATTTCTGACACTGCTACTTTTTACTTAGTGCGAGACTAGAAAAGCCATACACAAGTACAAATTGTGTAAATTTGAAATTTTTTTTGAAAAAGCATTCTACCTGGGAAGTTTGATATATTTGGGATTCGTAATGATTATCTTGACTTCACTAGTAGTAATCTGGGAAATGCAATGTAAATTTAGATGCAATTAACTTGGAACCAAACTATTCTTGATCAAGCAAAATGTCGCTAATCCAATGTATCTGCTACTTTTGTCAATCGTCTCAAGAAGCCAATTTCGTTTCATCGTGAATAAGGGAATTTTCAATTGTTTACATGTGTAATTAAACTCTATGATTCACATAATATCTACTTTATGAAATATGGGATAGGATTATTTTATTTCTTTGGTTTGATATATCTTACTTTTACAGTATAGAGTATTTAAAATTCATTAAAACTATTTAAATAGGAGCATCCTCATCAGAGCGAAATCCGTTTACTCTTGAACTCTTCCTTATTACGAACTTCGAAACGATTCCACATGTTCATCCAGTTCTGATAGTAATACTTCATCTATAATTATTCCTTTACCTATATCCCTAATATGAATGAGTATTCTATAAGAATTTTTAATTGTAATTCGTTAAAAATGGCTGATAGATGTGGATTGTACACACGTGTCGGATATTGCTTCTAACGGAGAATCAACATTCTTTTAAACGATCATATTTGGAAACTTTAGTACTGCAACTGAATCAATTTGTAATATCTTCAAATTTTGCGGCAGTCTGTCATAGAAATTGCTATACGAATTTTTCGTTTCGAATCGGCAAAATATTAAATTAATGAATACTTTTAATTCATTCTTCTCTAACAACTTGCATAGCAATTAATTTAAATCTAATACAATTCATAGATGCTTTAAAGTCTTGTTTCAATAAAAGAAATATAGAATAATTTAATACATGCTAACTTAACTCTAATTTAACATGCGTTGCATTGTTTTCACTTGTATATCTACCATTAATTCGATATAGTAAAGCTACTAATACTTCATAACAAATTTGTTAGTCAATCATCGCACTTTTAAACTTGTAATTTGACATTACCATTCATAGAAATTGTAATTAATACAAAAATAAGGAACCATAAGTAACAAGCTTTCCAAAAGTGGTTAATTAAATCAATACAATACACTTCCTAAACAATTCTTATTGGAGAAAAGGAGTAAACTACAGACAGTTAAATCTTACCAAATTTGCATAAAACCTGGCCTGAATTGCGTTAAAAAATTATATTAAATACGAGATAATTTCCAATTTATTCAGCTCTGAGTAATGGGTTGATATGATAAACTACTATATAATATCTTTATCGCAGCGCTTTGAGTGTAATGCAGAGTATCTTTTTACCCTAAAATAGTTGGAAAGATGTCTTGCATTGTATTTTTGTAACATGAATAAGTAAAATACTGAACTGAGCTTGGAACAACTCTTGTTTGTGAATGTCCTTATTTTATAATTTGGCTCACTTCAATATGGATTTTTTGTCAAAATATTTAAAAATCCATTTATATTTAAGAAATCGAATTCCAAACCAATAGACAATTGATTTTGTAAGCTTATTAATTCTCTCAAATTACCAAATTAGAAAATCCTTTTGTAACTGTATTCGTATACAGTACCTCGGATAAAATCAGATTTTTAGCGAATATTCGAATTTTTAATCCACAAAGTTAGGAAATCTTTTTTGAAATTGAATGCTCGTCTGTGCACACGTTGTAGCTCGGAACAAATTAGTATTCCGCCTTTGGACCAATATTTTTTTGTTATAAAATAAATATCCCTATGTTTTAAAAAAAATTAGCACACACGCCATTCGCACCAAAGGAAATGCCGAAAATATTTTTATTAAATTATAAGATGCAACTCCTAATGAAGCTATTAAATGTATTTACTATGTACTTGGTTGTGCCAGAAAGTGAAAATATATAAAAATATAGTAAAATACTTAAACTCTCAAACTGGAATCTTTGAATTGATTTGAAGACATTACATTTCATTCATATAAATGTTGCCAGTTATCGCTAGTAAATGGCAGATTAAATTTTGGAGAAATGACAATCAATCAAATTAAGCTAGTTTCACTGATCTTGTAAAATTTACAAATTAATCAATATATTCATTTTTTGATCCCATATTACAAATATTTTATGGAAATAAACAAGGGAACAGATTTTTCATTGTTTAGTTAACCATTTGTCAGAATAGAAATCATAATTGTTTCCTACATTAACTTCTCTAAAAGCTGTTTATTTCAATATTTCTTGAATTGTAATTAACGCAATAAAATATTAATCTTTCTGAAAGGTTTTTAATTCTTCAATATTTGTAAGCAAATTGAAGTAGGACTTGATTTAAAATTTCCCTCAAATAAGTAATTGCGTTAAAAACATTTTTTTTTGCCAAAAATGTGAATTTTGTTTGTATTAAAAACTAGTCGAACAATAGTAACTTTTAAATTTTATTTCCAAGTCTTTATTTTCGGAAATTACTGAATTTTAAGGAAGTTTCAATGCTATTTGGTGCTGAACACGCAATATGTTTTAATGCTAAAGATGCTATTTGTAAAAATGGCATCTTATCTTACGAAAACTTTAAGTTAAGATCTATCGTATTTTTGCTGAAATTTAGCATAATTTCTGAATATGTTCCTCAGTTTTAGATCCGGAGAATAAGTAATATATTCATTTAGAAGTATTGTATAGTTTTAATGTTTCGTAATGCGAAAAACTAAATCAGTGAAACCCTATTTAAAGAGTAGATAAAAATACAGCTAATTTTTTACTTCAGAAGTGTAAGTAAAACATTTCTTATGCTATCTGCAAAATTTTATGCAAATCATTTGATAATCTCCAAGCTGATCAATTTGTTTTCCCTTTTAGCCAAAAAGGCCTTTTCACTATTTTTAAAATTTTTGTTAGTTAATTAGCAAAAACATTGAAACCAAAATATGCAAAGATTTAAACATAGCCATTTTAGTTTTTCAAAAGTTATCCCGAACGCAGTCGCATATTTTAAAGAAATTCTATTAAAATCAGTGTTTTAATGCTTCATTTCTACATTCGATTCTCCAATTTTTATTCAAGATTTATTTTACTTAACATGACATCTTTATCTACATTACAGAATTCAATTATTTTATATTGGGATGAAAAATGAACTGGCGCTTAGTCCTAAATTTAGAATAGCTCCCAAATGGAAGAAAAAATGCCAAATTATTCCTAAATTGAATTTATCGCTTTATGTGCAATTTAATGGGATTTTCTTGGCTGTTAAATTTTTATATCTTGTTTTATCTCGCTTAATACATTTTTGAGTGGCGCAAAATGGATAAAAAAGCAATAACAGATTGTGGCTTACAGGAGTGTAGGAATTTCAGCTCATGAGGCTAAACGTCACCATATACAGGATGGTTACAATTCCCCTATAAACAGCATCTTACAAAGCAAACGGATGAGCGGATTGCAGCGAAATTTGATATATAGGCTATATACGAGAGATGCGCTCACGGTATTTCGAAAATTTTGGTTCCAAAATGTCCACCAGAGGACGCGTTTTTCAGAAAAATGTTAAAATTAACACAATAGATGCCCAAAACGGAATACAGAAACTATTGACAATCTAGAGCAAGAATTATGAGTAATAGAATTCAAATCTGGAAAGCTGTCAATTATAGGAAAAATGTCGAGGTTTGCATGCTTGCGAAGAAGCTTTATGCAAAACAGGTTAGTGTAAGAAACGTCTGCAGTTGTCATATTTTGTCGATGTCCCCGGCGGTAATGATGTCGGTATCTTATTGCGACATTGAATGACTTGCGAGTTCCATAACGCTTCATATGCGAAGCATCAACTGATCAGTTACGATCTGCTGTTGAACACGGTCCATCGATTTGAAATTTTGTAGGTGAATGAGGGTGGTCACATGGAACACCTACATCGTCCTGAACATGATTAACAACTGGTCTTGATTAACAACTGCTCAACTCCTAATCTGTTTTTGTTTCTGCAAACTGAACTGTTTTCTTTCCCTCCTCTCAAATAGTGTACTGCTATTTTTTCCTTATCTTTGCTTAATATGGTTCGATGGCAAGGTGATCAGAAACTGTCAATGTTTCTGTATTCCGTTCTAATCGTTTTTTGTGTTAAAATTAATATTTTTCCGGTAAAAGCGTCCTCTGGTGGACATTTTGGAACTAAATCTTTTCGAAATTCCTTAAGCGCATGTCGTGTATAGTCTATATACCAAATTTCGTTGCAAGTCGTTCACCCGTTTGCGATGTATGACGCTGTTTATAGAAGTTTAATTATAACAATCCTGTATTTTGAGACGAAGAGATTTTTTGGCTTCTTAGAGCAATTAATCATAATTAGTTTATTACAGGTATTTCCTTATTTTATAATTTTAATTGTTTTAAAGAATGTTCCGCTAAGACACTTAACTGATTATATGGAACACTTTTTCTTCAAATGAGTTAAATAATTTTTCTACTTTTCAGCAACAGGATTTCTTTGTAATAAGAGAAGCTGATGTACGGATCAATGGTACTCTTGAAATCACGGGAATTGCATGATCTTCGAATCACGTTTACGTCATGTAGGGTTCTGTCAAAGGTGCAAATGGATGCAGTTGCCGTAAAGATTTTAACGAATGATTCCATTTCATCCCCGGCATTCTGCTCTTGATCAACACTGGTAAGAAACTTGCATTCTTATTCAACTGAACATTATTTCACTTGTTCAATTAAAACTACTATTTACATATGTAGTTCTATAAGAAATATATTAATTTATTAAAACGAACTTGCATATATCGATAAAATTGGATTCTAAAGGTATTGCTGGAATTTTAAATTTTTGCGCTGAATATTGTGAATAATTCGAACATAAGGACAGCAGTTTTAAAGTGATAATGGAATTTAAAATGTAGTAGCCTTTCAGCTACTAGAAAAAAAACTGTTTGGAGTGAAATCTGCTAAACAAATTTCTGAAGCAAATATTAACATATCAAAAGTCTAATTTTGTCTTGGTTTTTACAATTTAAATATTAATCACTTCAAAAGTAAATTCCAAGAAATATTAACGAGCCAGTCCTTAAGATTTGTGATTTAACTGAAATTCAGAAGCTGATGCGTTTACATTCCCGTTACTATATTTACATATTCTATCTAGTTTTCATTTATTCGACATCAAAACTGAAAAATATCTCGCTTCAAAAATTATACGTGTCAGTAATTAGAATTGCTGGAACTTCACGACTGTGCATTTTATTGGCAGTTCCAAAATAATTCTAGTTTTGCAAATGTTCAGCTTTCTAAAGCTCAACGTTCATTCCAAACTTATCACAACTGGGCATATTTACAGATCGCCGACTTCATGTTAGTTACTTAACGGTTAAACATTTTCATTCCTCCAAAATTCCTTGCTGAACATTGAATTTTAAATATGAAATTCTTAGACGAATGGAAATGAGACAAGAATCCCTAGACCAGAAAATGTAGTTTTGCTTAAAATATTAGGTCAGTATTTATACTGATATAATTAACATTTTTAAGCAAATGCGAATTTTATTATGCAAGACGGATTTTCCCCTGTCCATATTCGAATACTAATAAAGCCTCAATTGTTACACAGGAACATAGTCTTGGGAAACGCTGTACTAATTGCATTTTTGATCACGGCTTATGCTGCATTCCTGCGACAGGTATAGGAAGCGTATCTGGTCAATATTCTGATCATATACGTTTTTTAAGTAGATGTCGGACTTTTTAATTGTTGATTCATCAATCCGTATTGAGAAATGAAAGTTGTATATTTTAAAATTGTCTTTCTGCTGGTGTCGTCTAGAAGTGTGGAGTCAGGTTGCCAGATCAGGCGACATCCTCATCTTTTAACTGCAGTTCAAAATTACGTAGTTAGTACCAAAATGGCCATAGTTAGTACCAAATGTACATTAACTAAACTTTTGTAATCTAAATGGAAAATTTTGTTGGTTCCTTATACTTTTTGAATTTTATTGACTAATACTTCATTTCTTTATTTTCAAATTTGTAAAAATTCATCTTGAGTCGTTCCAAATCACTGTAGTTTGATGCACAAGAAAAACTCCTTTGCTTCATTTAATGAATTTTTCCATATTTGCCACTTTAAGGTGTTTATAGCAATCTGCACATGATCTGTCGTCGCATTTGCAGTTCTTCGTGGTTGGTGCAAAATGTTCTTCTATTCAGGCAGCATTTAAACTTCAATTGACAGCGAAATTCTCGGGAATTAATGCTTTCATTATACTGATATCAACGAATTAGTAGGTTGGATATTTCAATAATTTTAATTATCTAGAAGACGCGTCAAATTCATATTGTATTCAATAATGTATCATTTTCAACGATAATTAACTTCCAATTTGATTTCAAATTTAAAAACAAAATATATAAAAGAATTTTGAATGATTTAATTCCTCTTAAACGATTTGATTTATACTCGAAAAATAAAACATTTGGCTCTATTGGATTTTATTCGCAAAAAAAAAAACTTGGCATACAATATTTTATTTCTCGTATTAAATGACTAATAACAAATATTAAGCTTGATTAATGACGGTTGATGCTATGACGAAACTTCTCATTATAACAAGTTTGGGTACATACTGAAGATCTGTGACTAGAGTAAGGTGAAAACTCCAACCTCTTATAACGTATATTTTTTCCCAAATAAACGGAGCTAAACTAAAGCCTATAGAAAAACAGCGCTTGCAGATATGGGTAAATACAAGCTGCAAATGCTGTTTTTGTATCAAATAAAATTATAAAGCATGAAGCCCTTATAACTTCCTGAAGACCACATAAATGTGCACCTCCGAATGTATAGCTCCTGTGAAAAGGCATTGAAAGATCCTGTATTTTGGTTCTTAGTGATATTAGATTCGAGAATCTTACTGTCGGTAGTCATCACACCAAGAACGACACGATCCGGAGTCATTGACTCGGCACCCGTTAGTTATCTGTAAAACTTTCTATGGGACTAGCAGGCAGGGAAGCACAAATTAGCATTCTATACTTTCACATAATTAAACTAGTGAGATTTTCGTGGACAAGCTTTACCGATGTTGGTGATTAAACATCTTTTTGCTTTATATGCAATAATTAGTGATAAGTTCATTACTGCAAGGTAATGTGGTCACCACTTTAAATGCCAAAAATAGGAAACGTAAACAAAGGATTAAAACAATACTAAAAGGAGCGACGTTTTACATAGATATTGAGCGTTCTTTAAAATTATTTCTACTAAAATCTGCTGCGGAAAAGTGCCGCTAATGGTACATTAGTCATGGTAGATACTCCTTTATTTTAAGCATTTTTCATTGATTTCATAGTTAAAGAAATGCTTCAAATATGGATTTTCCTTTTCAGTTGTACTTCCAAGAAAGCAACTTTCTGAGAAGACAAGCAAGTCGACGTTCTCGCCATCGATGCAGCAATCAAGTCGAGAGAATTGCATGAACTTCACACCATGTGGACAATCGTGGCGAAAAAGACTTCCAAGAATTTGGACCAGAATACAGTCCTGGATGCAAGTTGACTGTGAAAAGGCGTAGTTAAGTGTACCGGCTTCAATTTCATTGCATTCTATTTTATCAGCAATAACTGGTAATCTGTATCTTTTAAGATCTATAGGGCATTAAAGTTTTAAAAAGTGAAACTATTTTATATACGATAATTTTTGATAATTCCTTGTTCTTGTAAATTACTTAAAACTTTGTTAAAAGCTGTTAATTTAATTCAGACCGTAAATAAGATTCTAAAATTGAGGTCGGTACTTTAAATTTCTTGGGTAGTATGTTGCAAGTAAATTTAACATTCTACCCATTAAAAAACGACAAAGATAAATACGCAGCTTTAAAATATTCGGTAGGAAGGAAGGAATGAACTGGTTTTTCAATTGAGAATACTTTAAATCTATTCGTGTTCATATCTGTTATGTATATTCTTGAAAAGGAAACGCAGGGATAAAAATTATTCAAAAATTGTACATATAAGTCCTTCTATTGGAATTAGAAACTGTAATGTAAATGCGAAGAAAGATTAAACACTTTTTCCTTGCAACCTGCTTGGAGAAGCGGAAACTTTCTATTTCTATTTTTTTCCCCTTTCCATTTTCATCAGTTCTCATTGATTTGAAGGAATGTTAGCTCGACATGCCATATTTCAGAAATTAAATCTGTTAGTACCGGTTATGTTTTGTATTGTCAAGCTCTTTAGTTCATTTGGCCTTTCTTTAAATTGGAGCTTAAAGCAAATTTAGAGATTAGGATTACGGTTTCTGTTTAAAATCGCCAAAGAATAACGATGAACAAACTATTCTCTTCAGAATTTCCAAACCCGAAGTTAAGGGAAACTCGGCTTCAAATTTATTAAGATCGCATGATATATATACTGATAAATGATTTAATTTTTGATAATTATGCAAATAGGTTAACTCGTGTAATACTGACTTAGTAGATGAATTTTGAAGGATTTTGTAGGAAAACGGGATACTATTTTTAAAATTCGTGCTGTTGCTTGAAAGAGTAACAGAGGCACAGTTCGGTTTTAGAAAATATAGGGACATTCTGCTTAAGTGCTTTGCAGTTTTGAAATAAAAACGTCAAATTCAACGCTTCTCAAGTACAGGAAAACTTGACTATGTACATTTTCCTCAGGGCATAATATGAACTGAAATTTTAACTTTTTACATATCTCCTATTCCATGAAAATTTCCAATTTAACATTTATTAAGCTTCAGTTTTTATGTTTAGTGACAGTTTAAATTTTACACATTCTCTTTGGCGTTTAAGGATAAGGAAAGTTTCTTTAAAATATCACATTTCACAAATGAAATAAAAATCGCCAATTCTGATTTCTGTTGAAGCAGGCAGTTATATTAATCTAGTTTTTGCTCTCATTTTGTTCAGTTTAGCTGCTATTTCTAACAGTCAAATTAATGTGAATTCACTGATCAAGCCAATGTTTGCTGCGTTATTTAAAATCTTTAAAAAAACGATGGATAAAATTTTCCTTCCTGTGAAATTCGCAACCGATATTGCTAAAAGTAACCAGCATCAAATTTGTATTAGGATCGCATGATAAACCAATAAAATGAAAATCTGAATACACGTTGAAATGCTTTATACTGATGCGATGTTGTTCATGCTGGCACGCATATAAGGCTGATTTATAATTAGCCTCTTAAAATTTAAATGTTAAGAGTTCTTAATTAGAAAAATATCTATTGTAGTAAAGCATCTGCGTAGGTTACAACCGTGGCGAACATCGACAACCAAACATCTGTTGCCAACATTCGTTTTCACAAGTTAACATAAGCTAAACGATTACAATTCTTTCATCGATACACAAAGTGAACCTTACATTCGGCCCCGCTCAATATAAAATTTTGACAGACAGAAGAAATTTTAAATTGAAGCGTAAAAGTAAAAGAAACAAAGTTTTTGATGAAATCATAGTTCAAGTCTCTGGGGAACACAGACAAGTTAATATCTTTTTGATGGCTCAGTGTCTCTCATTCTCTTCGTCTGTGCTGCTTTCCTCGATGGTTGGTGAATTTCGTTTAAAGTAAGGGCGAAGATGTTGTACGTGGACAACCTTGATAAATTTGTTCTGCTGTGTTGTAGACTTGATCTCGTAGCACACGGCCCCGACTGGACGTATAATCACAAATGGTCTTTGAAAATAGGAGAAAGTTTGTGATCTCCTTTTTTCGGCCAGTCGTACAATACGAGATCTCCTGCCTTGAAGGAATGGGATCTGCGATGGAGATCAAATCGTTTCTTGTTCTCCAAATGTGTTTCATACACATTATTTGCTGCTTCGGCCCTGGCCAAAGTTAAAAGGTCTAGTTGGTCTTCACGTGGCGTGTCATCTATGAAGCTACCAATGTGAAGTTCCCGTGGAAGGCGTGGCTCATATCCATGAAGTAAATAAAATGGCGATTTCTTAGTAGAATTTTGTTTTGTGGTGTTAATTGCGAGTAAGGCATTTGGAAGTAATTCGTCCCATTTATTCGGGTTTTTGTCAATCATTTTTTTTCAAAGAGGACACAATGATGCCGTTGGCTCGTTCAACGATACTATTAGCTTGTGGTGAATAAGGTGGTGTCGTTGATTGTGTGATTCCATATTTTTGAAGAAACCGCTGAGTGTGACGTGCTGTAAATGCTGTTCCTCCATCTGATAAATACATATTTGGCGGTCCATATCTAAGTATTATATTATGATACAGAGCATCAGTCACTGTATGAGCGGCAAGAGATGCAGAAGGTGTTGCAATTACATAGCGTGTGGCGTGGTCAATTTGGACAAGCATATTTGTATTTCCATTTCTTGTTTCTGGCAAACAGATTATGTGGTCAGCAGATACAATTTCCCAAGGTGTGGATGGAATCGGCAATTGCTGCAAAAGACCATAGGCATTAGCAGTACGTCGGTTGACAATTTGGCATTTATGACAGCTTCGAACATATGCTTTACAGTCCTTGCGCATATTTGGCCACCAATAACGTAATTGCAAATTGTGAAGAGTTTTTTTTGCGTCCATATGTCCAACATCATCGTGACAAGCGATCAGTTTTCTCTCTCATTGCCTTAGGAATCACTACTACAGATTTCGAATTATTATCTTTAACTCGCACAAGAGTGTTATCGATATTATAATTGCATATGATTGACATTGTCCTTTTGTTTGGATCTTTTTCTCTGAGTAAGCGAAAAATATACTGACAAAAGTCATCTCTTTTCTGTTTCACACAAATGTCTGATTCATAACTTGCAGTAACTGTTAAACAAACAGGTGGTGTTGGAAAACGTGAAAGGTGATCAGCGATGACATTTTGCTTTCCGGGTCGGTGCTCAGTTGTGAAATCAAATTGAGCCAAATCCACTCAATATCGTGCAAATTTTCGATTAATTGCAGATTTTGCAACTACATAAGCGGTTGCATAGTTGTCTGTGATGAGTTGAAACTTGTGACCTAGGAGATAGAGTCGAAATTTTTCAGTTAGGGCCCAATGTACAGCAGTACATTCCAGTTCGTTACTGTGGTAGCGTGTTTCAGTATCTTTTAAGGTACGTGAAGCATATTCAATGACACGACGCTTTCCATTCTGTTCTTGAGATAAAACTGCTCCTAGTCCAGAATAAGATGCATCAGTTTCTACAAAGGTTGGTAATCCTTGTTTGAAATACGCAAGAATTGGAGCAGTAGTAATTGCAGTTTTTAAAGATTCAAATGTACGCTGTTGGTCATCTGTTAAAACTATGGGAGCATTGTTGGTCTTCTTTTCTAAACCTTTTAAAACGCTTGTTAAAGGTTTAGCAATAACAGCATAGTTACGAATATACTTACGAAACTGATTAGCAAATCCAAGGAAACTACGGACTTCATGAATTGATTTGAGAGTTAGATAACGTTCAATTGCTGCTATGCGTTCCGGATCAGGACGAACACCATCTTGAGAAATAATTCGACCAAAAAGAGTTATTTCTGATACTGCAAATTGCGTTTTTTCTCGTGTCAGCTTGAAGCCAGCTTTTTGAGTTGCTTCAAAGATTTTATATATCACTTTGAGATGATAATTGAAGTCATCATGAGAAGTTGATATATCATCAATGTATGTGTTGACATTGTGGTGTGCCAGATGATTGTAGGCTAATTTAATCGCTCTTGTCATTGTAGATGGGCCATTTGTGACACCAAAAGGCATTCGAAGAAATTCATAATGTCCGTCAGGAGTGACAAATCCAGTTTTGTAGGTGTCAATGTCTCTTATGGGAATGCAGTGAAATGCAGATTTTACATCCATTTTAGAATTGTAGCTCTTGCCTGCCATGCGTTGAATAACGTCTTCCATTTGGTCGATTGGATGCGGATCAATATTTGTGATAGGATTAATAGTGCGAGAGAAATCTACCACAACTCGCCTAGGAGTACTTTCATGAAAGGGCTGCTCCACAATGAAAGCTGGTGCTGCGTACGGTGAGTTGGAATGACGGCAAATTCCTTGTTTCAACCATTTTTCAATTTGCGTTTTTAAAAACTGGCGATCAGGCTCTGAAAGTCTATAGGGTCTACATCTAATAGGCTTTTCATGTTGCAATTCGATTTTGAATTCCACATATGGACATAGTCCAATGTTATCATCATTCGAATAAAAAACATCAGTAAATTTTCCAACTACTGCATCAAGTTGAGCTTGTTGAGTTGCAGAGAGTCCTGCGGATTTAGGGATAAGGTTTGTTTCGGATGAAATTATTTTGGGTGTTGCTTCTGGCAAAGTAACATCATCTAATGATGGTAGTGAGGGTGGATGAAGAGCGACACAGTTGATGCTGGGTTTCGAAGCATGAATACATTCGTACAAATGAAATGAAGTTGGAGTAGAAATACATAATGAGCCATTAGGGTCGTAAGTGCATCTAGCTTGAACTTGTTGTTGCCAATCGAATCCTAAAATAAGCTTAAATGGAAGCTGGGTGCACACTCCAATTTTAGGCATCATATGTTCCAAATTACCAACAATTATGTTTAAAGAAATCCAACCTACTGGCTTTATTTCATGGTCAACAACTTGGAACTGTCCATCAGTCCACGGGTTAATAACAATATCATTTGGAACACAAGATTATTGAATGACTGTGATATCTGCACATGGATCACAGAGGGCTTGAATTTCTGTATCATTGTTGATAATAACAGGTATTAAGGCACGTCTGTTAGTTTCAGTTCTAATACAATTTATGGAATTATTATTTGCAATATTTGCGGTTGTAGATCTTCCAGATGTCGAGTTGCGATTGTTGTTGTTGCGGCGGGAATTTGAAGAGTTCAAACTTATAGTTTTGACTGCTGTGTTATTATCAGAACTAGTTGAACTGCTAGAAGATGGGATTTGGGCATTAGTTTGACTGTTGGTATATTGATTTTGTTGTGACGTGTTTCTTGGTTGATCTATGCTTGAACCACGTGGAGGAGGTGTTAAACTGCACATAAAAGATGCATGGCCTCTGTTTCCACATCTCCAAGTAATATCACGAACATCGTCAGTTACTGGATTGTATTTATGACGTTGTTCATCATGTGAATAAGAAGATCGAATTTGAGATTTCGGAGAATGTTTCTTATGCTCTTGTTTTGCACTGCGAATAGCATCAAGTGCAGTTGCCCTGTCAATTAATTCTTCAACAGTATTCGTATTTTGAGTAGCTAATGAATTTGCCATTTTTCCTCGGTAATATCACCTATGATCATAGAAATAGGGTCAGGTTGGGGAATGGTGAAGGGAGCGTTTTCCAAAAGAGCGTCTTTTGAATAAATATAATCTACTAAACTTTCATTATGCCTCAACTTTCGTTCACTTTGATGAGCCAAAAATTCTTGCATTGTAATACGCCTTTTAAATCTTGAGGCGAGAGCATTTTTCCAAGTAATCCAATCATTAAAATTTTTTCCTGTTGTTAATTGCCAATTTTTTGCAGATCCTGAGAGGCGAGAAATAGCATTAGTTAATTTTAATTCGTCAGACCAGTTAGCTAAAGTTGAAATTCTTTCAACTTCCTTTAACCATTCAAGTGCATTTTCAATTATATCACCTTTAAATATTTGGATTGAATTTGCAGTGTCATTTGTAGATGTGATTTGAATCACATTTGGATTTACTTGTCTTTCTAAAAATTGTTTTTGCGTTTCCATTAATGTAGAAGGAATAGCTGCGATATTCGGATCTATTTGAGAGGGTGGAGGCATAGGAAGTGGCGATTGTGTAGAAGAATTACTTAAAAGTTCTACTTGTTTTCGCAGAGATTCAATCTCTATCAATAAATGTGCATTATTAGAAATTGTCTCCTCATCGTTATTAAGATACTGCACTCGAAGAACATTTAATTCTTCCAAAGTTCCTTCACTATTTCTTTTATTATTATCCTCTACAATACGCAAAATTAGTTCATTCTTATTTCCAGTTAGCGAAAGATTTCTGAAACGTAATTCTTTTTTCAATTGAACTATCGTTAAATTTTGTAGTGGTTGCGAGTCTAAAGAATTAAAAATGATATCATCTTTTGCATTTTTTTTTTTTTTAAATTTCTGTTCACTGTTCTTGACGAACGAAATTAATTAGCGAAGATTGCTTGGCGACGTTCTTGTTTAAAAAGCAAAGATTGCTTGGCGACGTTCTTGTTTAAAAAGCAAGCAATAAATTTTGCAAACAGAATATTTTTGAAGGTAACGCGAAATGAATATTCAACATTCGTTAGAATCCTCGCACTGATTTGTACAAGGTTTTATCACAAGTAAAATGAAAGTATATAAGGTATCTCATAAACTTCACTTACTATGCGTGGGCGATTTTTGGAATACGTTCAGGCAGAAACAATCTTGGCGAGATTATCATTCCTTGGCGAGGATTCTGAAAGTTCCAAAGAAGGCTTAACAGTGCGATGTTTTTTCGAAAATATTATTTGAAATTACCTTTGCAAGTCCATTAGATTCCGGCTGCGCCATATAAGGCTGATTTATAACTAGCCTCTTGAAATTGAATGTTAAGAAAGAGTTCTTAATTAGAAAAATAAAAATCTATTATTGTAGTAAAGCATCTGCGTAGGTTACAACCGTGGCGAACATCGACAACCAAACATCTGTTGCCAACATTCGTTTTCACAAGTTAACATAAGCTAAACGATTACAATTCTTTCATCGATACACAAAGTGAACCTTACACGCAGACTGACAGTCGGGCATATTTTAAAATTTATGCTGTTGCTTCAAAGAAACAGCAAAAACGCAGATCTTGGAAACATTTAAGGATATTATGTTTGCGTGCTTCGTATATTTCCGAAATGGTAGTGGAAGCCAAATGTAAGATTTTTACAAATATTTGAATAGTTGGTGAATGATCCATGTTATCATCGGAACAAATGTTATAGCAGTTTAATCAAGCTTTAGAAATTCCAATTTTAATTTTCCAGTAACCGATATGTTTAAAATTCAAAAGGCAGCAATATACTTAATATAACAGAAAACAAAATATATAGGAAACAGGAAATTTCTGTAGCAAGTTGCATCGTAAAGCAATAGTTTAATCCTGTTTGCAAGTGTTGCATAACGTTATGAATTGTTTAAGAATTTCCGCCGTTTCGAATTTTGAGCTAAATGCTTTCTACATTCAACGTTATTTGGCAATTGATACATAGATTTGATGTTACGCATTCACTGATTATTCAATAAATATCTGGGAAATGATTGCAATTTAGACTGTAAATAAAGCTTAGTCCAACGATAATTAGTGGGGGACTTCTTTTTGAAATTTTGAGTTGCACAATGACATCTTCCATTTCTTAAAATGGAAAAAATCGAATGATTTTTGTATATTGTCCGTTGCGTCTAAAATTTCATGCTATAATCTGAGGGTTACTATCGCACATCATTATTTATGCAGCTTGCCGCACGCAATAGTAATGACCTTCACATAAACAAGAGCAGGGTATCATAAGGCATATTTCAAATTCTGTTGCATTTAAATCAACTACCATATTTGCATGTTTGAGAACCTTTAGGTTAACATGGCATAGTTTAACTTGCTGTAGATGGATTCTTTTCAATGTAGTAATTGGAAATCTTGCTGTCAATTTGGGCACGTATTTCCTAAACGCATCCTATAATTTCGATGCAAATTGTTTTTTACTTGGGATTCAAAATTAATCTTGACAACAGAGTTGTGTGCGGCGTGTGGAGTGCAAGTTGTGTGCGGCGTGTGGAGTGCAAGTTGTGTGCGGCGTGTGGAGTGCAAGTTGTGTGCGGCGTGTGGAGTGCAAGTTGTGTGCGGCGTGTGGAGTGCAAGTTGTGTGCGGCGTGTGGAGTGCAAGTTGTGTGCGGCGTGTGGAGTGCAAGTTGTGTGCGGCGTGTGGAGTGCAAGTTGTGTGCGGCGTGTGGAGTGCAAGTTGTGTGCGGCGTGTGGAGTGCAAGTTGTGTGCGGCGTGTGGAGTGCAAGTTGTGTGCGGCGTGTGGAGTGCAAGTTGTGTGCGGCGTGTGGAGTGCAAGTTGTGTGCGGCGTGTGGAGTGCAAGTTGTGTGCGGCGTGTGGAGTGCAAGTTGTGTGCGGCGTGTGGAGTGCAAGTTGTGTGCGGCGTGTGGAGTGCAAGTTGTGTGCGGCGTGTGGAGTGCAAGTTGTGTGCGGCGTGTGGAGTGCAAGTTGTGTGCGGCGTGTGGAGTGCAAGTTGTGTGCGGCGTGTGGAGTGCAAGTTGTGTGCGGCGTGTGGAGTGCAAGTTGTGTGCGGCGTGTGGAGTGCAAGTTGTGTGCGGCGTGTGGAGTGCAAGTTGTGTGCGGCGTGTGGAGTGCAAGTTGTTGTGTAATAGGGTAATATCTTCCTGTTTTTAGGAAAGACGTCCACACAAGATTGCCTCTTATTGGATAATTGAAATTTATTCTCTTGCTACGAGAGTCAAAATGTTAGAATTGTACCGCCGGTACATTTAGGTGACATAAAGGCAAAGTGGGATTGGTATTATTGGTAAAGTTTATTTTCTTACGAAACTTCCCAACAGCTAATTTTTGCCCATCTGTGTGGTTATGTACAAGATAAATTCCAAGATAACTAGATGAATGGCGAAAAAGTCATCCTAAATTTCAGACTGCGTATGGCAATTTCTCGAATAAATCCTTAAGTTTTGATAAGGGATATCTAGTTTGATAAAAGTAGATATTTTGATTAAAATGCAAGTTATGATTAGGCGTATAAATCTGTTTACGTGAAGATAATCTGAAAATTTGAAACATTAATTATTGAAATAGGTGTAAAATAAAGATTATGTCTTGTTAATAAATTTAATCGAAAATATCAAAGTGACCTCGCAAATGAACTCAAAATTTCGAATGCAGGAAATACGAAGACAATCTGTAATGCTATGTAATATTACGAAACGGGATCTGTCAAAATTCTACAATGCGATAAGCTTATGTAATTTGCAACAGTTTTTTATATTTCACAAATGTTAATTTTTATTTGTTTATTGAATTGTTTGGAAGGTATTTAATTTTCTTTTTAACGAAGAAATGAAATTTTCCGTAACTAAAAGATTTGAAACCAGAATTATTTAAACTTAACCGAATTGTTGCGACATTTTTTTCTCGGATAATGACGTGGATCTTTCTGCCGAGCTCGGTATTTTTGTATTTTATGTAAATTTTTCAGCTTGAAGTTCCCGTATTGTTTGACAGTATCCGAAGAAACTAAATATACCCATATTTCGGTTTTGCTCTTGTCCAATTATGGATCTTTCTAAAAATCGCACATTGTAAATATTTCATGTAATTAAAAGAACACACAACTTAAACATGGTTTCAATCAGCAATTGATCGCATAAAATCAAATAAAATTATATGCTTTGCAATTTTGGAATGTAAACATAATATCCCAAACTTTTTCCAAGATCAGCGTTTTGGTTTCTTCGAAGCAAATAGCAAAAATTCTGAACAAAATATATCCTGTCAGTTTTGCCTACATGAACATCATCGAATCTGGATCAACCACTTAATCTTGTATTACGATTTTGGTTTTATTCGGCTATCATGCAATCCCAAGATCAATTAGATTCTGGTTTTCTTTTAACGATTTCTGGTGGGAATTTCTCACGAATGACTATTTTATTCAGCGTTAATCTTTAATTTTAAATAATACAGGTTTCAACGATCACTAAATTTACATTAATTTATTCTTCTAGAAATTGCATGTTAACGGAAGAAAACGGGTGGCAAAACTAGATTAACGTACCTGGTTGTTTCTTCAGTAGGAAGCGGAATTGGGATTTCTATTTCATTTCTGAAATGTGGTATTTTAACAAAACTTCTCTAATGAATAATTTCTTTAATTCTCTTGAGTATTTAAGGATAAAAAAAATTATAAAATTGTTACTAAATATGAATCGGAAGCTTCTAAATGTTAACTAACGAAAACTTCCATGGTATAGAAATCTTTTTAATTACCCGTGACACTTACAAATCTAATTAGAATAATTTGGACTACATTAACTTCAAATTTAATATTTGCTTTATTGGTTAGAATGTCGGTTTATGGGCTCTTATAGCAAAGTTGTAAAAATCGAACATAAAGGAATTTCTTTTCTCTAGCTTATGGGAACACCGGCTCCTTTATCAGTCTCATTATATAAAAGCTTTTTCTTTTAATGCCATGTATACGCTTTTTTAGTTTTATGTCAGTCTATGTTCTTAGCTTTTAGGATTAATTGCTTATCCCATTAGAACATCTTGCTCCGGCTGAAAATAAAATTGAACTTCCCATTCTTATTTTAAACTCCTTCCAAATTTCAGATCTTATCGTTGTGATCTCAAATGTTCAATTTATATTCTATACTGTTACCCCCCCCCCTTAAGTACCGATTCTTTACAAAGAATTATTTCAACAAAAGTAAAATTAAACAATATATCGCAACGTTGTTTTAAAATCTACAAAAGGCCTATTATTGCTGATAAGAGCGGAATGCTATAGAGGAAGCTGGTGTCATTTAGACGCCATTTTCTTGAAAAGTTCGTTGCCATTTCTGTTGCTTAGCAATGTCTACTTCAATGGCCTCAGGACCGACCTTGATGGACTACGAATATCCTGTATATAATGAAGAGGATGCCTAATGAAGACGTGTTATTGCGAAGAATGGTAAGATAAAAACAACAAAGACTAACACTAATATTTGTAAAAATTGGGAAATAAAAACTCACACTTATGCAGACCATATAAACATTAAAAGTGGTTAAATTTAAAAAAATTCAAAATGAAGTATATTTAAGGAAAATGAATATAAATTTTATATTTCGAAGCATTTTGAATCTATTTCCATCTTGCATATTTGCTGGGAAAATTATGTTCGCGGATTTACAAACTATTGATATGATAATGCTTGAAAACATGGGAATATAAGTGTTTCTAAAATATATTAATAACTTTCGCTCCCATGTTAGCCAGAGTTTGTTTTTCGAACTGAATTACTTGGTGTTGGATTGGTTATATTTCCATGCAATTGAAATTAGATTTGCTATGAAATTCGGAGAAATCCAAGAAATTTATAGGCTTTGAAACCCGTTTCAAATTAAGGTTCATAATTTCCCGTTTTGATATTTTCCCTAAAATGATAAATGTAATGCATAACTGGAAGCTTTTAGAATTGTGAAATTTACTCATTTTGTTAAGTATTGTTTTATTGCCCTAGCCAAAAGGACATTGCGAGCCATATGCAATACGCAAGCTAGGGCTAATCTAAATTGATATAATTTCGAGGTTTCCATTTTGCATTGGATTTAAAACTTTCAGATATTTTAAATCCTTAAATGCGTTTGAATGAAGATTTGTTTTTAGTTTACAAGAAAGTTGAATACAAATTTGCCTAACTCGAACATTATTCAGATTTTAAATTATGTTCGTATGAACTTAATTTATGTTGCGGATTGAATATTGCATCAACTATGCTATTAAATATCTTAATTGGTTTTATTAGAGGTGGTGTTTTATTTATGGTAATCGAATTCTTTTCAAATTATTTTTTTGCAGATATTTCAAGTCTGGTATTTAACTCAAGGTTCCAGCTCATAAAGATAAAGATGAAGATGGAGATACTAAACTCTGGCAACTGTTTTTAGAAATTTTAATGTGCCAACCTGAAAAGGTATCTTGGACGGACCTGAAGATTAATGCTTTAAACAACTCTTGAGAAGTTGGAAACTTGTGGACTACAGTAATATTTGGTATGTGCAAAAAGCTGTATTTGTTCGAAACACTTGTTGAATCATATCACTTATATTTTATGATCCTGAGATTACTTCAGATTTTCCTTTTTATTTATGAACTGAGTAATCTGGAAGCGTCTTAAAGATATAAATATTCAAAAGATTGTTAAATTTCACTAAATATATACAATTTTATTCTGAAATTGTCATTTTTGTCAGTTTGATTTCTGGCTGAAACTACTGTGTCGTAATGCACATGCATTGAAATCTATAAATCTTGAAGAATAATGAAACTTCTCTGGAGACAGATCCTAAGTTCCTTCCAAGTACGAATGTCTTTAGTTCCATTTTTAATGAATGGTTGGATACAATTGTACACTGAACTTCATGTAAAAAATATCATTTATGCTTCCGTACATGAAAATGTTCTGCTTCTCGAAATCTCTCATGTCAATTTCTGACAAAATTATAACCATAGCAGGAATTATAAATGCGTTAAAAACTGTGATACTTCCTCTATTCATTGTATTCTTCACTTTTATGTCGATGAGTTTGGAAGTTTTAAAAATATTCGAATTGGGAAATGTGAATGGAAACTTAAATAGTACTTTTCCGAGAGATTTAAATTGTAAGTTATTTGCCAAAAATGGGCTTCGGAAAAATGTGTCCCAAAAGTCGCTTGCGAATGCTTAGAAAGAAAAAGCAATGCAATAAATAAAACCCATGAAAATAAGATTAGCAAATATTATAGGAGAGTTCCTTTGTTGGGTGAAAGTAAGAGAAGGAAAGAAACTCGGATGGTTGAACTGAAATTTTATGCTTTATTTTCTGAAAAGTAAAATTAAAATTGCCTGTGATAAATAATTTGACTTTCGGGAAAGAATTGGAATTGTACATCGGAAAATTCCTATTAAATTTTTGTTGAGAAATGCGAGTCATCTTCACGCATGAAAAAATTTACATTTGCAATTAATGAAATTTTGTTTTGCTATTGATCTTGTAGTATAGCTGTGAAGTAAGAGGAAGTAGGTTTGGATTATTTGTTGCTAAAGAATCCATGTTAGAGAATAAATCTCAAAGGTCTTAAAAAGTTCCCCCAGTCATTTTTAGTTTGATTTTATCGAATGAAAGAGGTAGTGTCATTTTGAGCGACTCGCCGTTTTGTTTACACCCCATTCTCACATTGTTCTTTGTCAGCGGTATAGCATTTGGAGGAAAATTATAGATGCTTTAGTGTTAGTCTTGGAACAAATCATTGCTACAGAACTTCAATAAGTCGATTCGTTTATTCATCTTAATAGAGTATCCTATAAAATTAAAATGGCAGAACCGATCTCAGCATTGAATCAGGAATATCGGGGTCATTGTAGATTGCATCGTTGTGATGGATTTTTCAACAATCTCTTGGATGCATGAAAAATGTTACTTTTAAAAATATCCAAGATAAAGACTATTCAAAATCTTGGAAAAATATTATTAAATCCTTGCATATCTGTCGGCCATAGATTCTTCTACGTTATGCAGGAAAGCGATGGCTTTTTTTCAGAGTGGTGAAATCTCATGATATTTAATTCAATTTGGTGGATATAAATGGTTACAATACAGCATTTACTCGTATGAGTTTGACTGGAGGACGGAATTGCAATAAGCACTACTTAAGTCTTGAGACATAGCCATCTACACAAATGAAGTTAATGGAACCGTCCATCTTTTTTTACTGTATGCGCCCGTTTTCATCGGGTTTCTGTACCAAGTAGCAGTCGGATCAGTATCGGAAACATCAATTTTCAAAATGTGCTGTTCAGTTAATGATTTATTCGATTTTTTATTAGTCGAATGTCATTCTCAAATATTTAACATTTATTGCATTTTACTAAGATTTCATTTGATTTGCAAGTTCTCTTACAAAATTTCAATTTCGTACAATTTTTCTGCACTTAATAGTATTTTTGAGTCGTAACTTTTCATGTGTATATTCATTTTATGGTAAAGATTTTGAAAGAATACGATTTCTTTTTAGTATTTTTAAATGAACCAAACAGGTTATAAAACTAGATATCTGTTTGTAATCAAAGATGAGATGCACGTTCATATTGCATCAAGATATTAATGTTTATATTAAATCTTGTTAAAAGTTTGTTGAAACATTTCATAACTGCAAATATTTCAGTACTTAAACTCCAAATAACTTTTGGACAATGTGAAATTAAAATATTGTGAAGAAATCGAAACTTTCATGGTTATATTTTATGTGGATGTTTTATTAAATATAAATAAGAATTTAAAAAAATAAATTGCATTCAATCGGTACATAAATTATTAATACTGTTAATGCGATTCACTTTTGATGTACTTTAACATTTCGCTATATACACTAAAACGAATAATTCTTCTAGTTAAAAATTCATCAATTTTAAAGTAGATTTTTTAATGCAATATCAGCCTTGGAACTCTAATTTCAATTCTATTTTTTTACAAAGTAAATCTATAATTTAAAATCTATAGTTAAAATTAAGTACTAGAGATTATGAGTTCATCTACTGCATCCATTTTTAATTTTTTCTGAATAGTCTTAATTGTCGAAACAATTTCTTTGGAATAACTTAAACCATTAAGCTGAATTATTCCAGCTTCATACATATTTTTTATAAATGTATTTGCAGGAAAATTATTATATTTAAACGAATTCTTTAGTACTTGACTAAGAGGATGGCTGATGGCTCGGCCGGCCAGCTAATCAGACATTCTCTAATTTCATAAATCGTTGATGGCCATGCCTGATCATCATGGCGATCAACGTTTTTTAGGAAAAATCGACTTATTGAATTACGAGAATTAATTTATAATATAAATTTCTAGGGATAGCATTCATTTCTTGAGCCATTAAAATGGATGTAGTAAATGCAGTAATTAAAAAAATTAATTCTATTAATTTAATCTTAAATTTTTATTGGTAGAAATCGAAATTTTACAGTAGCAATACCTTAAATTTTAACTGCTCTTTAAATGTTTAAAAATGTATATATAAATTAATATAGTGTATATAGTCCATTTGTTTCGTCAAATATTCATCTGCCATGCCATCTCACAATGTTTATACTTTCTCTTTATTATTAGAGCATTTACTTAATGTAGTAACATTATTAAATAAGTAGTAATGTTTATAATATTGTAGTATTTAATAATGTAGTAATATATTTCTAAGCTTGTTATGCGAAATACAATTCAAAATGCATGTACATATGTCGTCTTCAATTTGTAGATGTTTTGTAAGCCTGTTTGTAAATAAAGTTTTCTTGTATTTCATTTCCTTTCGTAATTATTAAGCTATTTATTATGCAAACATTTCCAACAAACTAAATGCCCTCAACTGCGACTTAAAAATTTATGTTGAAATTTAGTTCAATATCTAATATTTATTGAGTTATTAATGAGGCAATTTGCATTGTCTGCTTAAATGTTTCAAGATTTTTCGGCTTGGTTAGATTTTTAATGCTACCACCGTACCAAATCTTAAATATCAAATGTTAATGGATAAATTTGAATGCTTCTTCCAGTTTAGAAAATTAAGCCACTGACTGTCATGCTTCTAATCCCTTATGTAACTCTGTTAACGTCAATGAATTTAAATAAAGTTTACAACACTCCAGATATTCATTTATGATTATAAGGATTGTCATCTAATTATATTCCAGGGAAAAGAGTTGGTAGGGGACAGTTTAATCACTTTCAGCGTTGAATTAACAAATTATAATGCATTTAAAGAAACGGGAGAAAAATTAAAATAAAATTTATCTTACCACATTTCCGTTACTAGTCGAGATCGCCTAATTGTTTTTGATACAAATTTTTGTTAAATTTAAACACGATTGTTCTGAATCCTATACTGATGAATTGATTTCTAGATAGGCAAGCAGTAGCCCATCTGAAATACCTGGTGCGGGGAAGAAAAATTCGTTATTAGTAATTTCTCTAGGCATGTCATCTCATTGATTATGTTGAATAGGGAGTTTTTATTTTCAGCGGTTATTTAATAATTCAACAGTTACTAATTGGATTTATCAATTACTAATATATTAATGAAACTGTTTTCGGCGAACCAATTGTTTTCAGATTGGGTTTCAAATAATTGCCAGGGTTAAATTAGAAATGTTTCTTTATCGTCTTCATCCACTCTAGTTAATCTTTTATTTTCTGATTATGATTAGTTAGCATTTCAGGTTTCCCCAGATTTTGAATGTTTTAAATACAAATTTAGTTCATCGCTTTTCTTTGTTTAAAATATCAATGATGGATATAAATTGTATTTAATGGATACATCGTAATTATTTAACAGAAGTCGGTGAACGTTTTTCAAATGTGTTACTTACCGATTTCGGCATTAATTCAAATGAATCTTATTCGGAACTTTAATTGAAGACCACACTACAATTTTATCTGGTATTGCAGATCCATTAATCAGTCCTTCTTAAACACTGGCATCCAATTTCTAACATAAATAAGAAGCATGAAAAGAGCATCTTTCCTCGCATATATATTTTAGGTTAATGTTGTTAGGAAAATGTTGTATAAAGTCAAGCTATCGACTTAATCAACTAGTTCATAATTGATCATATTTGGACATAACGTTTGAAAAACAATTCTCTATCGCATTAGATGCATTTAAAAATCTTTTTGATTTAAGTTGCAGACGATAGGTATGATGTATATACCATTCAAATAAATGATTTAACGAAATATGTTGTATCTCCATTCCTGATTAAAGATCAAATTGTCACGTTCGGTAATAAAATATTTAGAGTTCAATTGAAAACAATGTCGGAAAAGTGTCGCACTAAGTTCTAGGAATTTTTCACCAATTGCCAATTTTTTTTCTCAAGGTCTCGGAGTTTCATTATTATAATCTAAAATATTTTGAACTTCTTAAATTTAATTGAAGCCCAAAACTGCTTATCAGATTTGCTATTGAATTATTAATGTGTCAGTTTGACGAAGGAATCGTTACATAAGAAATTATCTGCCAAAGTGACATATTTGCAAATCATTGTTTAATTTTCGATTAGATGAAAGATCAATAGATGCACCATCTCAGAGCAGGCAGTACATTTTCAAAAGTTTATCCTAATTTTCCGAGAAACTTTTTAAATCTTCCTATTCTCTATTACACGCGAAGCGTTTTAGCAAGAAAAAAAAAATAAGATAAAAAGGCCTTTTTAAATTCTGGCTCCGAAAATACTAATATAAAAACTAAAATTCTAAAAAAAAATGTTTTTTGTTTTAATCTTTTATCTTCGTAGAATAAAAGAAAGGAGATGTGCATTAGCTTTCTTATCGTCTACAGATTATGGTAAAAATATAAATCAAATTTCATACTGGGCTTTTAGTTATATATAACTATTTTTAAATATATAGATATATAATATCCAAAAGAGGAAAAAATGTTCCTAAAGGCCGATTAATTAAAGATACGGTAAATTTTTATTAAAGAATATGTAAAATTATTTAAAAGCATTCTATAAATTGTTTAATTATATAATATAAATAACTTGTTTCAAATACAGATTTCTTTTTAAATAAAACTTAGTACGATGTGTTTAAGAGATTTTTTTTCTATCAAAAAAATCGGACAGGTTTTCCAATAGATTTCGTATGCTTAAATTAAGACTTGAATCTGAATTTTATTATATGTTGTATATACTTCACTAATACGTCTTAAATATGTCACAGGTAGGAAAAATTAAAATCATAGTCCTCATAAATTTACATAGATAATAGATACGAAATTTAAAATGAAAATGCAAATTCGTATTTTTAATGATCGCAAATTTTTATTGATCATGACTGTAGTAATTTAATACTTTATAATTTTCATAGAAAAACATCTTATTAAAATACTCAGTTCTATAATTTTAACATCAATCAGTATTGATTGAAATCTTATAAAATTACAATCAACAAATTTAGACCCCAACAAGATAGAGAACTTGTTACAGTATAAGAATATAGAAATTTCTAGTACATACATATTACTATTTCAGCCTTGCTTCATGTCATTCAGTAATTTATAAAACTGTAGAAGTCTTAAATTGAAAAGAATGTATTAAGCTGTGATGTCGAAAATAAATGTTATTTTTTTCTTAAGAGAAACAATGAACGTTAGTAATACATGGAAGTCAGAAATTTAGTTAAACTAACAAAAACAATTTAAATAGTACTAAATATGAAATATATTTTAATTCATTGTTTAAAAAAATCTGAAAACAATTTTATTTTTTTAGCAGAATTATAACTAACTCTGCTGATGTCAAATGAAGCACAGAAGATGCCTTTCAATTCTGAATAACCAGTTTCTGTTCAGGCTCATTTCGGGATGATTAGTAATCACCTGTTGAAATAAATGAGGTAATGGGAAATGGTTGTTTCCAACTCTCTCGGCACCACGTAATCATGAATTCTCCTTAAACTGAAAAGATGGTAATTGGCAAAGGATGATGAAAAGTTATTGGAAGAGTGAACTGAGATCATTTATAGCTTTATAGCTAATGATCTCAGTTGTACTATGTACAGCGTCTTGTTTTGATGTTCTCGAAGCCTTTTTATGAATTAAACTTAATGATTTGCGTCCCGTATACTCACTGTTATTGATTTGAATATTAAATTATGCATGTTTATTTATTGAAATTGCCATTTATTTTTTGACTTTGCATTTGATACAATCGGACAGAATATTAGGATATCAATTAACTTAAATATCAATTCTCTTGCCAAACATAATTGGAGTTTAAAAACAAAAAATTTTTATCAAGTTTTAATGCACATATTTTAAACAAATTAGGTAAGCTCTTATTAGGAAGTAACAAAAGATCATTAGAGATTTTACATCAACATGAACGCGGGTAGATATCAAAGCAATTAAGATCTAAAGCACAGGTAACCAAATTGGGTAAAAAAAAAGTTTATAGTTGTATATGGTTCTCTTATGGTTAAGCGTTCTGTGAAATGTGAATCTAAAATGGGAAGTTTGTAAGTCTACATGGTACTTTTCTCACTCGCTTTTTCTTTCCATTTTCAGTCTCACTTTTCGAGATATATTCAGATTTAGAGAGAGGGAATTGAAGTTACGATTTTCTTAGAATTTGTCTGGAAATTTTTTATGAACAAGTCATTCGACAAATATTTCTCATAAATTCATCGACTCGTGGATTAGTATCCTTGGTTAGGAAAATGAAATCGGAGCCAACAAAACTCCCGTACGGAAAAAAAAAGTCTTCCCGTATATTATTATTTATTTTTGCAAATTGCTTAAGAAATTTGGTAAGCGATTTTGTGACTTCCATTTTAGTTCTGTCAAATTTTGGTTTAAGTCAGTCTGAAAAAAAAATAATCAAAATATGCATTTGATGTTCTAGTGCTTGTATAAAAGCCTTATTCCAACGTCAGAAACCATCCAGGAATAGCCTTTTTATACCTATTGTTTCCCAAAGAAATATGGTTAATAATAACATTTCTGAAGATTAAGGAGAACGTTTCGGGGAAACAATTCTCGCTGATTATTCAATAGTGAAATATCTATTCTAAATCTCCCTATGTGAATGAACACTTAATTATTCATGTCTGTATAGCAAATTAAAATTGATATATATATCTTTGTATTATATACCTACTCTTATTAAAAGGCCTCCTATATTTCTAGAGATAATTGATCCAAATTGAAAAACAGATTAAAGAAAAAAACATGAGACACTAAGATTTATTCCAGGATTATAATACACTGAAAGTGAACGTAAGTAAATGTTAGTTATATAGCAAATTAATATTTTTTTCTATAAATAAAATTCTGCTTTTCATATTTGAAATAATAATCATTCAAAATTTGCATAATATTTGTTGGTTAGTTATTTGTTGATGGTATATATGTTGGTTAGTTATTGGTGATGGTTGTCGGAAATGGTTTGAGTAGTTTTTAATAAATAAAAAAATAACAGTATAGCATAATCTGTTTAGAAAGAAAAGTCTTATTCAAAACTTGAATTTATTTTCTAAAAGACAAATGATTTCCGTGATACAATTATTTTTTTAAATATTAATATTGTTTCACAAAATGAACTTCTATAATCAAAATGAGGAGCTGTTTGAGTTTCCTCCATGTAGCTTTCCTTTTAAGTAAGTAGTGCTGCACGATATAAAAATTTTCTTACACTAAAAAAAAATAGTTCAAGCAAAAGAAATATATACATCGATTAATCTTAATTTTTGAATTACATTTGTATTTAAAACGACCGAGCGAGTAATGCCATATTAGATTTTAGAAAATCATTGTAACAATTTTTTTTAATTATCTTAAAAAATGCATTTGAATTTTTATAGACATCAAATTTAAATTAATTTTATAGACATCAAACATAAATGGCTAAGAAATTTCTATCAAAAGTTTATACAGATTGAGATGAGTTAAATTGTTAAATTGAAAATTAACTGTTTCTCGTTTTACTATCTGTCCCTTTAAAGAGAAACTAGTTTTTAAAAACTTAAAGCAGCATATAAACAATCTATAGTCTTTCTTATATGAAGTATACAAAGAGAAAGCATCGTAATCGACAAAAAATTAGTGGTCGAGTTTTTGTTGCATCTCTACATTTAAGAGCTTCTTGAATCCGAAAAATATATATTTGGAATCATGTCTGCCTTCGACGGAGAACACGATAATTCAAACAAGTTCTGAGCTAGACATAAAATTACCGATAATAAATAATGTACCGATAAATAAATGTACCAACTTGGTATACTTTGGTACATATGCACGGAATTTGTATATTTCTATCAAATTTTATATGAAATTTTTTTCTGCTTATCTGTTCGAATATAAGTTACTACTAAGGAATTATTACTAAGTTAGATGGATAAAATGAGGCACACACATTTAACATCTATCGAATTTGAAACTAAATCCGTCAAGGGGTTGAATTTCTTTGTAATTTCACAGGGACGTAAACATTATAACAGAAAAATTCAATGAGTTAAATATATCAAATCTGGTGTTGATTTTCTGATTACAATTGTAATTCTGTATCAAATTTTAATTTCAAGCGGGTTGGGAAAAATGTGTCTAAAACACAAATTCGATTTTCGGATGCTATTAACATGACAGATTCCATAAAATCATGTTCCATGGATCATATGATATATTCAATAAAAATGTTAAACTCGCGCCAAAAGTTAATATTTCTTAACTATTGTATTGTAATGCCCCACTATTCTAGAACATGCTAGATCCATAATTGGAAAATGAAAGGATTTAAATATATAAATTTGGTACAAAATTGTAGCAGCTAAAATGCGGGATCTTATTAAATTTTGAACGAGATGAGTCAAAATATTGACAGTCTGTCATTCTATGATTTCGTATGCATGTAAAGATAATAATTCAAAAATACAATGATGCAAATATATGAAATTTGGTATATGAATTCTGTGGCTACAGTTGTGGTTCTGTAACAAATTTTGGTTTTAACCAGTTAGAAAAATAGTCCAAATACACATTCGGTTTTCTGGCAGTGGTTTATTGACAGAATCCCAGCGATTAATCGCCAAAAGAATACTACAGATTACACTATAATAGTCTCTTACATAACTGTTTTCACCATATGTATGGCACAGTCTAGCCAAGATTGGCTCTTGCGTCAAAAAACCCCAACCCGACCCTTTCATAACTGTTGTTCGCCAATCCCATATAAGTTATAAAATGAAAAAAAACCCAACTTATTATTGAGCACCTATTTCATCAAGAAACAACTAAATGTAAAATTCGATAGATCTAGAAGTTTCATCTGCAAATGTGGTAAGTTTAGTGCGATTTTTGAACGATGCAATTTACAGAAAGTATTCATCTTATAGATAATATTATGTTAAAATAATAACTATAAGCTCTAATAATATTATAAAAATAGGTTTAAATGGAATACAACCTTCTGATATCGATTTCAATTTTATAAACTGATGTGAATTTCCTTAAAGCAACTCTCTCTGATGAAAGAATATTTGAAGTATCAAATCATCTGTTTAAAAGCAGTTATTTAATAGAAAACAAAACTTCTAAAATATTCTTGAAGATCTTTTCAAGCATGCACATCATCATGAAATCATTTACTTCGATTCGGAAACTCAGGAAGTTGCATCGAGTGCTTCTAAATGGGTTTGAATTTTCATCAGTTTGCAGAATCGAATTTGTTCGCATAGTTAGTAGTGAGTCTTTCAATAACTAAACGAATCACTTTAGAATCGGATAGTGATTCTAAGGAAGAGTCCTTCAATTTATGAGCAATAAATGTTTTAATAATTTATACTATTTCGAGTCTAGTTTTATCACCAAAAATAGTCTTTTATTATATAAAAATTTTATACTGTTTTCAAATTATCAATAATGTATTGATGCAAGAAAGATATTTAAGTATATTTTATATATTTAAAGTTTTTTGTACCAAAAATTGGTAATCGCCTTTAAAAATGCCAAAAGAAAAAAAAAATGTTAAACTATTCCGTTAGTGTTTTGAATATTTTTTTATCACTATAATGGGTTATAATGAGCTGAATTTTTTTAATAATAATTACGTTACTTAAAGTAGAAGGTAACTTTATGACAAACTTTCAAGACTGATTATTTAAAATACTCAAGTGATATTGAAAGTTAAATTATCAGATAATTTGGATAAATAAATCTCAAATTTTCAATATTAATGAGCGTTATTAAAATAAATTTGAATAGTTTATTCTAAGTTCATTGAGAATGCAGCTCCTGTTTAACATTATTAACTGAGACTTTTTCATTTGAATTCCTTTTTTTTAACTCTTTAAAACGTATCCTCTTAAACTGTTTAATTTTAAGACAGAAATTCATAAAAAAAAATAAAGAAGGCTTGTGCTAGATTTAAAATTAATAAATAAATTTTTAAAAATCAATAGTTTACTTTATTTAGTTTTTTTAAGAGAATTAACTGTAATCCAATTAAAATCTTTTGCTAAGTCTTGAATAGAAAGAAAGAAAAAGTTATACACAGTTACAGTTAGCTATGGCATGGAATTAATAATATACAGATACTATTTTTTTTACTCTACCAAGAAGGATACAATTTTTATGGGCGGGACTCAGAAAATAAATATCTGGGCACTCATGGCTTCATGGACTCGTCAAAGAGGCACAGGTATTATGTGGATGTAGGGAAGAAATAACACCTTTATTAAATAGTACGCAAGACATTTTCAGGGGGGGGTCATTCCTATTGGTTAAATGCGAAAAATAAAAATGATAGTTATAATAATTGTAGCGTATTTAATGCTATGAAATAATATCTTTTGTTTCAAAGAAACGCAGAATCTACTCTGATGGTCATAAATTTAGTTTGCTTTAAGATTTGTTAAACAATGCATTGAGTGAAAACCGATTTATAAGCATTTAATTGAAAAAAAATCGCATCACTTTGTTACTCGTAAAAACGCAAGAAACACCCAAATATTACTAAACTTTTTATAGAAATTCACATTCTATAAATTATTACTAACTATAGATTTTTATAGCTTATATAATCTTAAAAATGTAATTTTAATTTAGATAAAGAACACATGTGTAATTTAAAGAATGGTTTTGATTTCGTTTCATATTCAAAATATTTTAGAATTTTGTTCTAATTAGGCACAGAAGAGATTTTTTTTACTAGAACAAAAATATCCTACGCTTTTCTTAGTTCTATCAACTGGACTTATACTATATTTTGCCAAATATTTCGTTCAACTAATCACCTTATTTTATTTTATTTTTTTCATTTAAGTAAATTTTGAATAAAAAAAGTTTTTGACAAACTTTTCATTCTAGAAAAAATCCGCAACCTCATGATTAAAATAAAAAAGAGAATAAACCCTTATATGACGATAATTAAAAAGTAACTGAAATAATGAGGAGGATATGGAATAACACAACATACTGGCATTTTATTGCTAAATGTGATGAGACTTCAATGAACCTCCGTATATATTGATTATGCCAAAGAAGTGCAAATATTTGTTTTTAGAAAATAAATAATGTAAAAAGATTTTTTATATTTTTATTTTTATATTAAACATACTAATAATCTGTTAAAAATCATTGTAATGAGAGTGCTTTTACTATATTTTTAGCTTAATGGACAAATATTTTAGAATCATGTGTTTAATATTTCGGGTACGTTCGAACTGATCTCTGTACTGGAGTTCATCACGACTAAATATCACTGGGAACGGTTATCCAGCGCAGAAGTTTTCGTTGAGGAGCTTATTACGTCTTTTAAAGAAGGTTGAGAATTTCCCAGGGGCCATCTAAAAATTGCAATTAACGTCTAGCATCCAAATTCATTGTGCTTTTTGCAGTGTTTTAATTAAAGAACTGCAAAAATGTTCCTAAGATTGTATTACAATCAAGAGACAGATTTATGAAATTTATTAATATAAAAATGCAATGATTTCATTAATTTTTTTTGTTTAGAAGATATAAAAAAATCCTGCTATATTATTAAAAAAATGAGTTTAAAATCTGAACTGCAAATAGAACTCATTTTTTTTCCTAATTGCCAAAAAAGTTTTTTAATATAATTATGTATATTTAAAAATGTGAAAGAAAAATATTGAATAAGTTTAATAATATGTAATAAAACGGAATTTTAATAAAGTGCTAAATAATATATATAATATATAAATATGAAGGATTTGTATTTAAACAAATTCATATAGAGTACGATGAAATTTATTATCAAGTGTTGATTTATTTCATTTTAAAAACTATATCTACGAACATTTTGATAAAACTACAGATGCAAAATGATTTCTTAACATAATGAGCCCCTTTATGTCAAAACTACTAAAAAAGAATATTTGTCGGAATATTAAATATTTTTTTTAGTAATTACTATTTTTCATTAACGTTATAATTAAGAATCTGCTCTAATTTTCACATATTTTTTTTACTTTTGGAAGCTTGGATATTTTATTATTAGTAGCAGTATTATTATTATTATTAGTAGTAGTAGTAGTAGAAGTAAAAGATGAATCTATATAAAGGGGCACATATGTCTTCATTAGCGTTGAGATATAATGACCACTATTTCACTCTCTTGTTGTATTTAAGTTAAAAAGAATAAGTTCATGTGAAATCTAACATTTTCCAGAAAATATTTAGATATATATTTCATAAGCACTTCATTTCTAGAAAACATCTTCGACTTACATATTAAGGATTAAATATTGCTATTAAGGAAAAGAAAAATAATCTGTATTGCTTTTTTTTTAAATCATGGTTTTCTGCTCTTCCGTAAAGATAGATAAGATAAAAAAAATTTCGCTTATGCATATTTTGTAGTGTACTTTTAATATATGAAAAAATACAATTTTTTTAATAATTTTTTTATGAAGGATTAATTATAAAAAAATAATTGTATAAAAGGGGCAAAGCATAGGATAAGAAACACTTACATTTTTTTTTATTTTGCTTTTTTTTAAAAGAATAAAAAAGCAAACACTTAAGAACAAAAGAGATTGTTTTATATGACTTTAATTTACGTATTCAATTCTGTCTATTTTTTTAATCGGATAAGTCAAGTTTGAATATTTTTTCACTTCTAAGTTATATCTGGAGTAGATGGAAAGAATTCTTCTTGGAACAATCTGATTAAATAATTAAATGAATAAAAAAAAAAAGAAATGAAAAATATAAAGACCCTCATTTATTTAAATGTAGTTGAAAAAATTGAAATTTGATAGCCAATCAGTAATGAGAAATTGATTAATTTCTTTAGAGAATCAGAACAAAGTTTGCTATAAATAACTGTTTGATAAATACTTTAAATCCTAAGGTATTCAAATTATTGATTTCCAATTAATATTTTCATTTTTAATGTTTGCATATTTTGTTAGTAGAATAAATTAACACTGAGAATTTAAATTATATTTTTGAAGAATGATATTTTTGTTTAAAAAGAATGTCTTCAGTTATTAAAAATCTGCCTACAATTTTTCATAGATAAGGTAATCATGACAAATAGAATGAATTAATAATTGAATTGATTGAGAAAATAAGATAAAAATACATACAAATTTATATATATTGTTATTTTTTATTTATTTTCCAAATTAATGCAGATTAATTTAAAGGATAGACAAAACTAACTAATTTAGTTTGAATTTTCATTTACATTACGCATTTTTATCTCTTGAATATACCTACCATTTGTAAAAGAGATTCAATTTGCCCTTGAACAAAGAATCAATTTTAATCATGGCCAATAGATTATATCTAAATCCTAAGAGATGAACCAATATTTACAAGTGAAAATATGCTCCAAGTGAAAAAAAGTAATATTTTAAGTTCTTTGAATCAATAAATGATTTCTTGAGTCGTATTTAGAAAAATGATAATCTAATTTTCTATAGAATTGCCTTACCAATAAGTCATATTTTGTAAAGCAATTTTTGATGGACATATTCATAAAAACACGTTGAACTCTTCTCATACATATATTGGGTTATGAATCTTATATATAATCGCAAATTATTGGCTGCAGGATGAATGAACCAATGAACAACTGGCATTTTCTTGAAATGAATTTTAATTTGTGTAATGTTTTGGAATTCAAATTTTCATTAACTCAATCATTTTCATTACTTAACATTTTTCAAAATCCTTGTATATTTTTTTCTTTCAAAATTATTGTTCTAAATATGATCCAAGGGATTTTTTTAAATATTTAGATACCACAATTTTCAAAAATTCTTTATTACTCAAAAAAAACATTAAAAAATATTTTTTACGTCACTAGATTATTTTTGTAACTCAAAATTCAACCTATACTCTTATTATTTAGAAATTAATCATCTCTGTTAAAAATTAATTTATCCTTTATTATTTAGAAATTAACTATCTCTGTTTAGAAATTAACTTATCCTTTAGTATTTAGAAATTAACTGTCTCTGTTTAGAAATTAACTTATCCTTTAGTATTTAGAAATTAACTGTCTCTGTTTAGAAATTAATTTTTCCTTTATTGTTTAGAAATTAACTGTCTCTGTTTAGAAATTAATTTATCCTTTATTATTTATAAATTAACTGTTGGGCCATGGCTAGTACCCTATATAATATCATTATAATATACCCTGTATACCCTATAATGATAATATACCCTATATATTATCATTATAAAAATCAGGAAACTGTAACTTGTCATATATTATAAGAATTAATGTATCATATGAGGAAAGTTTTGGTATTTGAAGGTGCTGTTTTATAAAAAGGCTTTCTGTTACATTCACGAATATTCCTTGGATAAATTGCTTTTCTTATCAGTTGAGTCTTTATTTTAAGATGCAAAACATAATATAAAAGGTATACTTTTGATAAAAAGAAGACTGTCATTTTTAGAAACTCTCTCATATGACTCTCATTCTTAAACAAGAACATAGTAAAAAGAAATAGAGATAAAATTTTTAAAGTACTTAAAGACATATATTTTCTTTTCTGAAGACTCATCAAAAATACGATGGCATTTTTTTAAAAAAAAGATATTCTTTTCAACAATGAAATATTTATCTATAAAACGAAACTGTACTGTAAAAATGAATTTGAAGAATATCGTTTGCTATTCAAATATCATTATAAGAATATTTCAATCTTAATATTTATGGCAGAAAACGTAACATTATTTTGCTTTCCGACGATAAAAATACTTCATTTAAAGATTTATACGATGCTAAAATACAGAATAACTACCCCCCCTTCCCTTCCACGAAAAGAAAATATATAATTGGAAAAGAATTATAGTTTTCTCGCTTTTTAGGAGGGAACACTTTTTTGAGTGAATATATTACAAATTTACTATTCTGTTCCACATCTAAAGTCAATGCAATTATTTTGTTGAAAAGCGTCTTTTCACATATCAGATCTCACAAAATTTATATCATGAAAATTGTCACTTTATGAAACATATTCTGCTTTTATAGTATTTTCTAACATATTTTGGAAATGCTTTTCGTTTATAATAATTTATTAATTATTTATAATAATTTATATATTTATATAATAATTTATTAATTATTTACTTTTAAAATTCTGAAGTTAATATTGTTTACTTTTAAAATTTTCCTTTCATATATTTGTGATAATTCAATTCAATTTTCTATATTAAGAAAGTTAAAAATATTTTAATGATAATTTCTGTATAATTCACATTGTTTATTAATGTATACTATTTATAATAAATTTAAAGTGTCATAAGGAATGAAATTAGACGGTTATAATTTAGGCACAGTTCATAAACATGAAATAATTTATTTTCAAATTATATATATTCACCATATAATATGAAATTTGAATGCTAGATTTTAGCAGTATTGCCAGTGTGATCAAAATATAAGTTAATATTTCTAAATAATTTTATTACAGAAATATTCACTTACATTATTTGAATCATTCATCAACAATCATAACAATCATTGTTTAAAACTCTATTGAAGGATTCATCGTGTTATATACTATATAGTTTATCACTATGACGTACATATATTTTCATTTCAAAATTAAATTAAAAGAAAAAGATTGAGTGAAAAGATCACTCAGCCACTTATTTATGCTCAAGACTAATTATTTTTTGTTCCTTTCTTTTTATAAATCCCTTTTCATTTGATTGAAATTAAGCTATTTAACTTCATATATTTCAATAAAAAAATAAGTATGATATTCTTTAATGACAAAAAGTTATAAATATAAGAGTTTAGGGGTCTATTTTATGTGCTAAATAAAGGGTGAATCATCCGTAAAGCTACTTGGAATCATCCGTAGCTCTATTCATCATTATGGAATAAAAAATAATGACAATAAAAAAAGGAAAATAAAGGAAAAAACTCTCATGAAAATTTTAGTTTGGAATTATGCTGGCAAAGAAAAAGTTTATTATGTTCTTTAAAGCCTAAAAGTATTTAATGATCCCAATTTGTCAAATTAAAAAAGAAAACATCTCAAAGACTAAAGAACATTTCGGACAATATATTATTTTCAACATTAGAGGATGAGATTATTGGGGAGTAAGAAAGGCGGTCACATTGTAAAATTCTAATTTTTTCATCCTTAATGTACTATCAAATTTAGACTATTCCTATAAGCTCAAAATATCCTGCAATCTTGACAGTATTTAACAGCATTCAGGATATTGGTCAATGCCATGAAGATGTCCTAAAATATCTCGTATCTATAACATTGTTACTCATTTGTTGTTTGGAATCCTTTATCAATCCTTGTGGAGATAGAATTTGTTGAATAATATTGACGCTACATTAAAGTTGTCTCGCTTTTGTCCTCCTATTTGTTTATTGTACATTTTAAACTTTGTTTTAGCCTCTTAAGTTTTATTAGATCAAGGATACAATCGCCAACTTTCCTTTTTCATGTTAGAAACAATACTTTTTTTCTTCATGCTATTTTTTCTCACGTCATCGTAAGTTCCCTTAACAAATTAAATTTTATATCTTGATTAATAAATCGAACTAGACATGAGTCTGGGTATTTAATCAAAAAAAAAGGCTGATATTAATTTCCTGCCATGAATCGAGCACATTTTTTAATATTTTCATTTCTACAAATAGTTTGTTATTACACACACACAATTTTTTTTCGTGGAGTTTCATAAATGAAATAACCATAAGTAGAATATAAATGTAATCTGGCAATCCGATGAAAGAAGATAAACGACTTTTCTAGTTAATAATTTTCTTTGTTGTTCCAGCATCCTAAAAAATGTGCAACCGGTTTGTGGCAAAATTAAATATTCTCTTTCTTGAATACTTTTGTTGAAGAAAAGTTCGATAGATTTTTTTTGTGTTATAAATATTAGTTTTTTTCTAATGAGAACTTTCAAGTATGAGTTAATAAAGCCATAATATAGTTTAGGAACAGTCCTGAAAATAGTTTTTTTATTAAAATTTGCAAGATTTGCAGATGATAGAAATTTTCAACACTTTATGAATATGCATTTAACAAAATGTAAATTAAACATTCGTTTATATTTCCTTCGTCTTATTCTCTAATATATGGCATTCAGGTCTTATTATTTTGCTAAATAAAACTTGTTTGTTTTCACATATTTATTCTTAAAGTTTGCCAAAACCTTTTCGCATCTCACTGTATGTCCTGTGAATTAATTAATTAAGTTCACTCTCCAATACACCAGCAGAAATTCTTACAGGAATGGAATTATATTTAAAACTCTTATATTACTCGCTTTCAATTTTTAATTCTTTGAAGTTACTAGAATTCGAATAATGTCATTGCCTAAGTCAGAGATATAAGGTACTTCAACTTTTACACATTGCGACGAAACTTTTTTAACTTGTGATTCAATCGATAACATCTTTTATCATCTTGAAATGTTTTTTTAGAGTTTTCTCAAAATTGTTTTTAATCTGTCAGTATTTTTTAAATGTTAAAATACATTCTTAAAAGTTATTAAATTATCTTTCTTTTTCTTGATAAAACCCATAAACGGAAAAATAATGCATTTTGCATATTTGTTGCATGTTTAAACGAGAATTTTTAAAACAAATAAAGAAAACAGTGAAATAAATTCTTAAAATTCAAATAAAGAAAAGTAGTTAAATAAATTCTAAATGCGCTAATAAAGGAAATAATAGCTACCCAACTGGAATTGCCATCAATTTGCGTGAACAAGACGTCACAAGATCAATCCAAAACGGTGTTGATCAAATTTTCAAGACTTCTGTACGAAAGTTAGGTGGTATGTTCAACAAACTCTAGGTCCTCTGGCTTTGATGAAAGTGGATACCTAAAGAAGAGAATTCTGAAAACAGAAGTAAAACTTAAATTTGAGGATCAAACATTTGAAGACCTCAATGAATTTTATTTTAAAAAAGAAGGCAGGCCAAATTCTGTCAATTGGAAAAATACGATTATATGTTAAAATTTTCCTGGACCAATCTTGAATATCCTAGTTCATACATGTTATAAGTATTTCTAATTTTTTAGAAATGATTTAGATTCTTTTTCCAATATCCGTAACTCAATTAAAAGCGGAAATAAAGTAAAATTTTAAAATGCATTTTTACTGATATACTGAAAATTAGAGAAAAATTTTCTATAAAAAATAAAGAATGGAAAATTTTGGATTTTTTAAATTTAAAAACAAAAAAATTTCAGTTGCGAAGTTAAAATGGGAATTGCTAAAACAATATATAAGACAATTAAGCCGCCATAATTAATATAAGCAGCTCCAGAAATGTTGCTCACAAATTAAGAATATTTATGGACATTATTAAAATTCCAATTCATCTATAATATTTCTATCATCTCTGCATATTTTTAAAAGTTTGCTTTGAGTTCCACATTTTTGATAAAATGTATTGTTCAAAACTTTTTTAGAGCATTCACAATAACGAGTATGTTATCTTTTAAATTCATTTTTATGATTAGATCGTCCTTCCTTTCGTTTTCTCTCAATAACTAAAATGAAAATCTATTTATTTCATATTAGCATGGTCGGATATAATTTCGAAAACTACCATCAAAATGTTCTCAGAAAGGAATCAATACAACTATTTCGGTAATTGTATATTTTGCATGAGCATTTTTTTTCACTATAAACACAAATTGAGTTAACAACAATAACATAGAACACAAGCATTTAGATCATCGTGAAAGAAATGAAAGAAAGCTACAAACTTGCATTTTCAATTTAAAAAGTTATTCATTCAACGCAGATCATTCTTCCTACTTTGATAAAGATTAATTTTGTGATTTAATGCATGAAAATGCTTGAAGAATACAAACTTGTACTGTAATTTTATATTTAAACATTTAACGCTGCTTCGCTCCAGACCCGCATCTTGTTTTATATATTTTCATTACTTATTTGCGTAATTTAAACATGTTTGATAAAATGTACCACTTTCTGTAATTTTAAAGGTAGCATTATTTTCCTATCTGTTTATTCTAGATGATCTAAACTGTCTATGAATTAATTTTGGTTTACTGGAAATGAAAGCTGCTAGTTTTCCGATGAATAAACATAAAGGACTATTTATATCTGCTGAATTGCTTTCATTATTATTGTATTGATTTCCTTATCTTCTATTGTTATTCTCTGCATTCTATATTTTAAGACCATCATTTTGATCCTGTTTTTGCATTGAAAGTTTTACTCTACTTTTGTCATCATATTATTTTTGAAAAATGCTCTATTTAATAGATTAAATCTTATTTCGTTATTTATATGAAGGAACGTATTTGAAATTAATTAAAAGATATATGTATATGTTTTGAAACAATTAATTAAATATGCTTTTATTACTTTTTAAATAATTTTTTTCTACTTTTACTAACTATATTTAATTGATTTAATTTGATGTCCGCAACTTATCTATTAAGGAAAATAATTATTTAATTATAATAAATATGGGAAATTAATTTCTTCTGCTCATTAATGTTTGACAACTTATTTTTAAAGGGGGAACTATTATTTATTTTTATTAAAAATGGAAATCAATCTTCCTACACGTTTAAATCTAGGAATATTATTATCATTTCTGTTATATTTTGATATCCAACAATTATTGTTAAGCCTCTATTTGGTAAATATAGCATTAACCTTAATTAAAAGTGTTAAGATTTTTTTGTAGTGAATAAATATTTTGGAAACATACGCTGACATCAATCTGAAATACTAAACCTAATTATGAATTTTGCTAAAAAAGTTTTTATGCAATTGATATACATCAATATGGACTTACGCTTTCCATTTGTTTTTAACAATTTTACTTAGTTGCCAAGGCAAACAAATGGAGATTTAAAAAGAAAAGGCATTTGATCATTGTTTTCTGCGGCTTCTTATCAATTTTTCTTAATTATAAATTTTTTGAGATGAAAAAAACTTGAAGAAGAGTAAAAATTTTATAAATGCAATGCAATGTGGAATGAATTTGGGATTTTAAAAATAATGCTTAAAATATTATTTAGATCTTAAATAACATTTGCAGAATGAGATAAAGGAATTAAATATTAGAATGATAATTTTTTAATTTAAAATTTTAGTTTTTCTTTACTTCATACCCATTTTTAAACTAAAACATATAATTTTCGAAATATAAAAATATATATATAACTACGATAAATGGGCTGACTCTGAAAATTTGATAATTTTATTACCTCAGAGAGAGTAAGTAATCTTTCGACGGTTACTATTATTTACATTTCTAAAAAAACTTTAAAAAGCCCGAATTTTGGTATGATTTAATATTTGCCTTTTATTTTGAAGCAACCATTATTGATCTCATGATTTTAAACCGATTAACTATTTCTCCAATGAATAAAAATATTTTGCCTCTTACCTTTGATTTTCAATAATTTATGCAGAAATAAGTGAAGTAAATCATAATTGAATTTCTCCATAAATGCTTCGAAATACTATTGCAAAATTTATGCTTTTTCAGTTAGTTCCATATATCACCTTGTGTTTCTGAAGATAATTAAAAGCTCTAAAATAAGTTATTTTCTTCAATCGCCTAGGCATATATTATATCCAGAATAAAATAAACATACAAAATTCCTCGTTTCTTCAGCAACGGCCAGTTAGAAGATCTAATGCAAAATATATACATGAAAAAATAAACTTGTGAAACCTCAAAGATGCAAATTTTGTGATTCTGTAAAGTTTAGTGACATGCTCCCAAAACTCTTTACAGACTTCGATGTTAGATGCTCAGAATTCTTGATTCATTCTTCGTTCGAATATACCAGCATCATCAGAATTGATATTTCTAGTGAAAGTGCCAAGATCCCAAGAATGATAGATTTTAGAGTTTGAGTTACAGAACATGGAATCCTCTCGACAGTATTCAGATCTGAAATGTTTATGCAGAGTGTCGGTGTTCGCGTTTGAATGTCAGCAAATCTTTATGCAATCTTTAACCAATCACATCAAAGTAAGATATAGTTGAGAAATCCATTCTGCTGTGAAACGCTCTTATTTAAATTCAATGGAAAGTGAAATTGCAAATTTGTAGTTGGTGTCGTATGCTTAAAACTCGAAACCACCTAGTAACCTAAATTATTTTCTCTGAAATTTAATTCAAAGACTTAAATTTTCATTCGTTTAAAGCTGATTCTTGCTCTTTGTACTTCAAGTTTCTCTTGTTTAAGGATCCCAGTCATATAAAGACATACTAATACATTTGAAACCAATTCAGAAATACTTCTAAAATCAGTAAATAAGTTTTCGGAGGGTAGTTTTAAATCAATGCTTCGATTATGGAATTAGCCCAAAATGGCTCATACCACATTTATGTGCTCCAAATTTATACCTGTCAGAGCCCCAAACGTGGGAAAACATATCACAATGAAGATATTTGAAACCAAATTGAAAAAAAAATCAAAATATAACAATTAAAATTAAAACAAATTTTTCAAATGGAGTGATAGGGTTTTTTTCCTAATGTTTCAAAATTCGCAATTTAGATACCCAACCACGATAAGGATGAACACATTGCATATAAATTGATATATTTTTTAAAATTTATTCTTTTATTAAATATAAATCATTAATATTCCATTCCTTGAAGATTTATTTGACTCCAATTTCGTAAAAAAATAAATAAGAAACTGTATGCATAAATAGTGGTTGCGATTCTATTTGAAAACTCAAACGTCATATGAAAGTATGAAGTCCAGACATTCATTTCCTTAAAAAAATGTATTATTACTTTATTTATTTCGTGCTAAAAATAACTTTAATAAAAGTTTGAAGTTATCCCTTTTGCTACACTTTTTAGTTTAGAGAACAATTATGCTACAAAGATTCCCTTAAATTTCAAACATTTCGTGCTCATTTTTGTATTAGAGTTTATCACTAATAAATGCAAATGGAAATGATGACCAAGAGCAGCAATTTCGTTGAGCTACTTGTGATGCGTTTAAAAGGGACAGATTTAACTGGGAATAATATAAAAATTAACACGACTAACTGTAGATTGATTTCATTATGCTAATTTTATTATAATTTTTATTACACTAAGAAGAACGTTTTAAAGTTTTTAATGTTATAAAAATATAATTGTTACATTAAAAAATTTGAAATAATGTTGTAATTATTAAATAAATTGATCTGTTATCAACGGATTGTTGATTTCGGAAGCTAATGAAATATTTTGCATTATAATAAGTGAAGTAAATCATTGTTTGATATATTTTTCGGGAAACATAAATTTTTATGCATGAATTCATAACAAATTTGATTATTTACAAATAAAATCTTATGAATAACTTAAATATTTTTAAAATTTTAATTTTTATGGTATAAAAAAATTAAGTTAAGGTTCCTACGGCGCTATTTTGAGTGCTTATTTGTTTTTCTTTCTTCAAACTTTGCAGAACCTGTTTGGAAAAAAATGTAACAAAAATATGATGCACTAAATTTATTTTAAATTTGAACTTTATTACTTCTTTTTATAATTAATTCTTAACCATTATATTAATACTTTTGTTATTAGTTTGAAAAGAAGATTATTTAAAATTAACAATATAATATACAATTTTTTCAAGAATAAAAAGAGAATTGATATTCTATCTTTACGTATAAAATATAAAATAGATATTATATATATGATAAGAGTCTTTTTTTACTTATGTAAGTAAATTTTTGTAATAATATTATATATAGTAAGAGTATATCAATTAACCATTGATTAATTAAGAGTATATCAATTAACCATTGATTAATTAAGAGTATATCAATTAACAATTAATCAAATTGATATATTGTCTGTATATCAATTTGATAACTAAGATCTTTGTGAGCATGTTGGATAAACATTTTTCACAAATTTATTCAAAGCTAAAGATTTCTATCATATTTTGAATACAATTTGTCAGTGTAATATCTGTTTGTATCCAGTGGATATTTGAATATAATAATTAAAAAATGCAAAAAAGACAAATAGATAAAATATATATAATAATCAGGTTATGATTTTATAATCAGGATTTAATCTGCATCAAATGTTTGACCAAAAATATATATGGATCGTCTGTTCAGCAATTTGTTTATTTATTTATTTTATTATTTGTTTATAAATGCGAATATTAAAAAATGCAAAGCGTAAACGTAATTTCATATGTTGCCTTATTATCAAATGTTTAAAAATTTCACATGAGCCCTCTAAAAGGTAAAGGTTTAAAATGCATGTTTAGTTTCTTTTGTTACAATAAGAAAACATAAACATCGTTATACAGTGCTTTTATTGCCTCCTCAAACATGTGACTTATTTGTAAATGCGTTCATTAATGATAGCTCTGTAATTCATTGACAGAATAAAAACTCTTAGAAGAGGAAATTAACACCGTGATCCAAATTGTGCAAGTATGCATGCAAGTGGAAAAGAAAACACCCCACTGATTAATAATTAAATTGGTTGAAATAATATAATGTTAATTTTTCTTAAAATGCATTTCTGAGATGCATTAATTTTGGTAATGTTAAAATATAAATACATGATTAAATAAATTATAATACGAAATAAACTCATTAATCATAAATCCAATTATACAGTTTATATTTTTAAATATCTAAATAATAGAAGAGGTAATTTTTTTCTAATTCTTTTTCTATTTCATGTATAGGAAATATTTGATTTTAAGCACCTAAAAGGATGAAACGTGTGTTAAAAATTTGTAACTTCTTAAAATTTATTTAAATTTTAAAAAAATTAAAATTATCTACTTGAAATTCTGATTCTGCTTCTGCTTCAGTTCTAATCATTAATCGAATATCAATGTAATGGAGTTTTGTATTAAGTTCATTTTCTGTAACTTCATGTAATTACAAAGTTTAATTAGCATATAAGTAAAAGTACATAAGCAGAAAATCTTTGGGTGACAAAAATCTTTGATTTATTGCATTGTAATTCAATTGAGAAACGACTGCATTTAAAATGCTGAAAAGTACTTTGTTTCATTTCATTGGAATTCAACTTTTAATATCATCAGATTCTATATAAAATAATATACAGGGTGTTTATAAAGTCCCGGACCCATTTTGATGTTTAATAACTCATAAAATAATAAAGATATAAACAAACTTATGGCATTTATTGATGGAATAACTCATATATTTTCCTTTTCAGGTTTGAATATTTTTACTTTTGTAAATATCGTCTGCGCGTGTGGTTAATTTCAGATAATTTCATTTTCCAGTCTAAATATCTGTACTTTTTGTAAATATTGTCTGCTTATTAATTGCATTTTTCTCTCTTTTGTTTTTGGCAACTATTGCAATGTTATGTTTACTTTTGATGTGTTTGTTCTATGTAGTACTTTTGTATGTGATGTTTTATTCGAGCGGATATTAAGGAGAATGCATACACCACAAGAGAAAGCACAGATTTTATGATGGTTCATAGAAATGAAATCGATAGTGCAAGCACAGAGAAATTTCAGAAGAATTTACCAAAAAGATCCTCCATCCAAAAACAGCATCTTGCGGTGGAAAAAGAATTTTCTAGAAATTGGAAGTATCGAAGATAAGAAACGTTCCAGACGTCCTTGCACAAGTGATTTTGATGTTGAGCGTGTCAGAGAGACATTTTTACACAATCCTAGAATATCTGTGAGATCAGCAGCAACAGAATTGGATATGCCAATTTCGACGGTGTACAAGGTTATTAAGAAAAAATTAAGACTGCATGCATACAAAGTTAAAATTGTTCAAGTTTTGGAACCGAACGATAGGTCTAGGAGGATGGCCTTAGAAACAGATATGCTAAAAAGGATAGAAGATGCTGCTGATTTTCTGAAGAGCATAATGTTCTCCGATGAAGCATCCTTTCATGTTTCTGGCATTGTTACTCGCCATAATGTGCGCAAATGGCTCTGTGGATGCCGACATGCCTGTCGCTACCTGGCGTGAAATTGACTATCGACTTGATATTCTCCGTGCGACGAAGTGGGCACATGTGGAAGTTCATTGACAAGGGTCATGAAACTTTTTGAGTCTATTTAACCATTTATGTTATTAATTTAAATCTATCTTTATTATTTTATGAGTTATTAAACATCAAAATGGGTCCAGGACTTTATAAACACCCTGTATTATATATTGAATGTATAATATAGTTATGATTTTTATTAAAGTTATTAAAGTTGAAAAAAGAACAATCTATTAATGCTGTTAAAAGTTATTGTTTTGTAAAGAATGTATTTTGAAATATAAATCCTGTTTTTTAATCAAAATTAGTTCTCTTATCAACTGAATTCTTCATTAGGGAAAAGATAAATGTTAAAAAAAGGCAGAAGAGACAATCGGGAACTTTATGGATCGACGCTGAAACAAAATGAAGAGTGTGATAAAGCTGCAAAAGAACCGAAGTATGTATTTTTTGCTATTTTAGGGAGAAACGTCAAGAATAAGTTGCTACTTAAAACATTATGCTTTTCAACAAAAGAATATTGATCCATAAAAAGTAAAATTATGTTTTTTCATAAAGAAATTATTACTGTTTCAGATAAATGAAAATATTTATGTTCGTACTTTGTTATCCAAATATCCTGAAAATGGTATTTAAGTCGTAATCTTACATGGTTTAAATTGTTTCATAACGGACCATAAAGTTGTTTTATTTGAAAATTCATAAGAGTTAAAAGCAAGGATAGAAAAATACAAAAAAAGGGGTGGAAAATTAAATCTTTTTCCTATATATTAACAAATCCCTTTTTGCCTTTCAATCATTCGTATTAAAGTTTCCATCAATTTTTAAGCACCAGGCTTAGAATATATTCTTGATGAAAATATATACTCTCAAATGCAGAATATGTTAAAAAATTGCATTCGCTTTAAATTATTTTTAGAGAAATAATTAATAACAAACTTTTTAATTTTTACAGTTATTTAAATAGATTAAAATGTTTTAAGAATCTTATCAGTTATGGAATGCTTCATAATTAAAATTAATCAAGTTTTTATATTTTACAATCATAGTTTCTAAATTGAAAACCCTTTTATAAATTAGATAAATTAATTAACTTCATTTCAGTTATTTATCAACTGATGATTCTAATTTGATAGTGAAAATAATTCATTTTTTATCACATTTTTTGGACACATATATCCTTTGGGCCTTTTTGTTTGAAAATGGTGTAATTAATAATTCATACCTGAGCGTAGAACAGAAATGCTTGTATCTACTCATAACTGAAAATGCTGTTCAGGTTTTTCGTTTAAATAGTGTAATATTCTGTTTTGAAGTTACACAACATTTATTTGCCTACGTAGTCTTTTATGGTTATTTAATTTGTCTACACCGATTCAGTATCGGAAATCCGGAATGAAGTACCACATAGACTTCTCCACCTTCCCATAAGGGGTTTGAATTTGAAAAGTACCACTTCAGCATTGACAGGAACTATGGTTGAGTCCTGAGGGCCATTACTAGCCACAGTACAACACTTCCCGTAGAAGACAGGTCCCGTCATAGGTAAGAGGTAGCCATTCCCTCATCATTTCTGTACCTAACAAGGGGATGAGAAACAACCGTTATGCCAGAATCTACTCATCCCCATATTTGAGGTGCCCCCAATAAAAGATTACGACCTGAAAGACATTGATATCAATCGGACAGTGCTCATCTGTATTCAAGAACGTTGCGGATAAGCAGTTAGTTATCGTTTTGCAGGTCATTCTTTCCGCAACGATTGGAAAGAATTCGAAACACAACCGAAGTCGCATTTACAATGTCTGGTCATGCTATATTGACTATCTGATATCGCTTCTGATTGTATCATTTTTTTACAGACAATTAATTTATATTTGTACATTTCTGAAAAGTTACCTCGCTATTACACTATAATTGCTACCCCACGTGACATCCCCTTTCTTAAAACATAAGTCATTCTTGATCAGTTTAGGTTAGACGTGAGTTGAAAGGGAAGATAAAAGGCGTTTTCTAAAGCATTTTATGAGTTTTTATTGGATCATACATATAAAATATTCAGTACAGCATCCAGGGGGAAAGAAAAAAATCGGGAAACACATAAATACATATAAATGCAATAACCTCACGCACTGCTTTCAAAACATTATCCGGAAAGCCATGACTAAAATAAAAAGTAAAATTTCAAATTAAAAATAAATATAAGTAAAAAATAAAGGTGAATTATGTTAACACAAAACGCTTATATAAACAGGTTAACAGAGTAGAAAAGACATTGGTTCCAGATAACAGAAACATATTCTTGAAGATGAGATAAATAGAAATGTATACCTGAAAATGCATGCATTTGTATGTGAATTGTTCTCATCAAATGTAATAATGGAGGAGAAACACACAAATAAATATGTATTCTAGGAATTTTAAGAATAACACAGAAGAACTAATAATCAAACACATCATATGAAATAAAAAGTAAGTTAGGCAAAATTCTGTGTGAAAAACCTATGATGAAATAAGGTTTGAAATTAAGAAGATTTGAATAATTCAACGTTTTGTCTGACTTTATATTTGAATAATGACGACATATTTCCGTCTCAGCAGTTGCTCATTGAAGTGTATAAGTTACATGAGATTATTCTTCTAGTACGTGTATTTGAAACGAGATGTCGAGACCAAGGAATTTTATGAGCATGATAGCCCTGCATATCTGAATGACCAATCGACGCAGAAAGTATTGTATATAATCTATTCAAAACAGTGCCCATGGCAAGAGGTTAATACACACATTCCTTTCAAAGCAGGTATTTACCGTCATAAGTAACTGTCCTTTAATGAGAAAAATCTATCATTATTGTACAGCCAAGGGTATTGAATTGGTCACTTCGCATTTCTCAATTGCATTAAGGAGACTTCCTCTCAATTAACTGTGGTACTTGCAAACTAATGTAATTACACGATATGTTTACAAAAAAAAATCTAGCGTAGCTTTGTATTGTTTTTAAAAATACATCATAAATAAACTCATCAATGTTTTATTCTTATATAATAAAAATTGTAATTGCGAATGTTCCTCCAAATGTTTAAGAAACGATAATAAGAAAACATAATCTTTCTTAAACTAAAATTTTCTGTTATATTTATTCCATTAAAGTTCATAATTTGTAAAAGAATTTTGTTAAGACTATAAAGTACTTTATTAAATAAAGGATTTATAAAAAAAATATCTCCTTCTGTTGGGGTAATCTTTTTATTATATATTTTTATTATTATTTTAAGACATAAAGCCTTCAAAGAGTGAAATGTTTTTCTGGCGGTAATATTTTTTTCTCCTCTTCTAATTTGATCTTAATAGGTTTGTTTACATTTCTTAAATAGAAATATTTTATTATATTAATAAAAAATTCTATTATACAACAACAGCTTTTAAAAAATTCGTTTGTATTTTTTCTGACTTAATGCAAAAAAAAAAAAAAAAAACAGTTCCTTTAAAAAAAGATTATTTGATGATGAATAAAAAATAATTAATAAGAAATACTTGGAACTCTAGATATTCTTGAATATTCTCTTTAAAATAAACTTTTGTTTATGCGGTCAAAAATTATGAGTAACTAGCCACCTTTGTTCTGAAAGCTTAACCGTCCAGGTTACTGACTTTTTTAGGAGGTTTAATTAATTCATATAGAATGTACACACACACATTTTTTTAAAAATTCATCTTATTATTTAAAGCGACTAAAAATATGAATTCAATTTAATCAGTTTACTAAAGATTAAAATTGCATTTTAAAATCCTACTATAGAGTTGATGGCAAAAGCACTCACTTTTTTGAAGTAATCAACCAAAATATTTTTTCCATCATAGTATTTAAAATCATAGTTTCAATTTAAATTTAAAAAAATAATATTAAAATTAAAGGAAAATTTGTATGGAAATGAAATTGACAAAATTATAAAAATAATTTTTTGAGAGTCTTGAGATAAGACCATTTTTGTTTTGGGAAATATGAACATCAAATTCCGTAATGAAGTCATAGCGATTATCCATTTTGAGACTTCTCAGCATACTTTTGGTACGCGATTAAGTTTTCTGTCTATTTTTTGATCTCTTTCATATCTTCTTTCCTTAGACCGAATGAACGTTTTGGTGATTCGGCGGAATTCTCCAGATCATTTCTAGTAATATTTTGCATCTCCATTAATTTCCTAAGAGAAGTGTTGAATTCAATGCAGATGGGAAAAGGTTCAATGAAGCAGTCCGAAATGCGTTCGAGAGTTTACTTACATTTGACTCTGATAAATCGACAATAAGTTACAAGAAGGATTTCTATGCCATGCATGTTAGCAATTTACGTATAAAATCTTTATCATAACAAAGATTGCAATCCATATTGCTTTGGAAACTAAGAACAAGATTTTATTTATAATACATCATTCAAAATATTGTGAAATCATGAAATCAGATTTTAAAAAAATCATTACCAAATCTTGCTTTTATACAGGATTGAAAGTGAATTAAACAAATAATTACCAATTAAGTTCTTAAAATATTAAAATAGCGTAAATATTAGAGAGGGCAAAAATGCATAAAATTCCAAAATCTCCAGCACGTTGAAAATCTAGCTCTACGTTGATGCATTAAATTCAAGTGACTATTTCCTTCAAAAAGTTTCTAAATATTAAAATAAATGGCAATTATTTTAATATTTATCATATTATTTATACCTTGTTTGCTTTGAGTTTTGCTCTTGAGTAATTAAATAATTCGAAGACTTAAAATAAACAAAACTTTTCCCATTGTAATTAATTATAACTGTTACACATATTTGGTTCTCAAATAGTAAATTACATTTTATTCACTTATTATATCATAAAGCAAAATAAATAAATATATATGTACCTAAATTCAGGGAATTAAAATGCATTTTGTATAAGATAGACAAATGGTTCGTATTTTTCTTTCCTTAAATGTGTCATTACCGCTTTTGTATCAGAAAATTTGACAAAGAGATAAATCAACAAATCCAACGTTTATTTATATTTTTAAATGAATTTATATTTATAAAAATTAAAGTGTAATTTAGATAACTCTTTTGCTTTAAATTTTGAAAAGCTGAATGTATTATTTTAATTTTCCTTATTTGTTTTGAATATTGATTTCATATCTTTAAAACATGGCTTTGTGCTTTCTCTTAAAAATTATTGATTGAAAAGACTAAGTTTACGTATTTTTAAAATTGGCTATTAATGGGAAAAGGCAAAATGCATAGACTACTGATTCTCTATTAATAAAAAAGGATAATGAGTGTTTGTCTTAATTGATGCTCTATGAAACAGAAAATTTGATTTAGAACTATGAACTTTTGCACAAGTATACTTTGGATAATAGGAATGTATAAATCCAGCAATATATAAAAATTTTAATAACTATTTTAAATAATTAATTATTATGCAATTTTTTTTATCTTACTCACTGTTATCTCAAAAATTATTACTGCACAAATCTAAATTTGACAGTATTTTAAAATTTAAATAAATATCTTTCTTGAGGTACAAATTTATTTGTCCTGCAATGGTTTCTTGAATTTTGTCAATTTTATTTTGTAAATATAATCTAGAATAATTTTTAATCATCTAAAATGACAAAAATATATTTATCCGAAATGCATATGTCCCCGTATCCAAAATATATTTGTATGAAATTTGATATTCTCTTAGGCAAACGAAATATTTATTTTGAAACAAAAATTATAATTTATTGTATCTACAAAATAATATTTTCGCTGAATTTGTTTTTGGTTTTAAGGTATAAAAAAATATTTCAGTTTTCAAAGAGCTAATAAATGATAACTTAATTGCAGAGAATTAGAATTTATAAGTTTTTTTCATCAATAAAATCTCCATTTGAAAAGTTCTTCAGAATGATATTCATTATCAAATTCAATAATTTATCAAATAACGAATATTTTGAAATTATAGTTTATGTAATATTTATTTTCATCTGGAAATTTAGCAAACCTAAATTTTGTTCATATGAATTTACAAAAAAGGAAATTTTGAATTTGCTGAGTATTTAATAGTTTTAGCAGAGTTTTTAATATTTATGCAATTCGGGTTAAAAATCCCAGGTGGTTTTGTATAATTTTATTTAGTGGTCACTCTGAAATGCTGAAACTCAATTTTCCTTTAACTTCAGGAAAGTGAGTTCTAATTTATTCTTTGGAAAAACAGATGTTGTCACACAAAATGCAAACCTTTTTGAAAAATTTTCATCTTACATCACTGTAATAGGATTTTTCAAATATTTATAAAAGAATTGATATCATAAGTGTTAAAAGTTTCTGGTACTCTCAATAAAACACTTCAACTCTCTTCAAAATTATAGCAAAAGCAGTGTTTGAGTTTATATTTGTATCTTAATAGAAATAATTTGTAAAATAGTTATTTAAAAGTATAATAAAAAACTTTATATTTATGAAAGGCTACATTATTGAATTTCTTACTTTAATACAAGCTTTTTATATATGGTTTGCATATGCCACACGAAAATGTTAGTTAAATTTCCCTGAGAGCATTTTTAGAAGTTAAAATTATTATTTAAATAGTATCTTTTATTGAATTCTAAATTCTTTTAATTTTGAACCACTGGCAACATCTTTGCCTCAGAATTTCCAAATTACTTTTCAATCGACAAATTTGTCAATAAGAAACTTAAGCTTTAACTCAATGAAACGATAATTTAACAATCAATATTTTAATTCATTTTCCCACTCAGAGCTTTTCGATTCCGCTGTCTGATTCGTATGGTTATAAGGACGCTCCCAGGAAAGAAGTATAATGACACTAAACAAATAATTGTTGCTTTAATGGACATTTAACGGAAGTAATTTGCAGTATATTGATCAAAAAGCCTATAAAGGTAAATCTTTCTTTGACATTGATATTCGAATTTAAAGTGATTCCCTCCTCATTTTCGTCTTTCTTGAGAATATCGGATATTTAAATCAGTATCACGTTTTAAATTAGGTGATGACGTAATAGATATTTATTTTTGTTCTGGAAGAAATAAATCATTTCGGTGGATTATCCAATGGAAGAGTAATTTCAAAGATGCGGTAGTAATTTGTTAGAATGGCCATAGTGGAGACGATTAAAAGTTCTTTGTTTGAAAAATTGTAAAAAGAAATTCGGGATTGTTTGTACTTTTAGATAAGCTATTTGCGAAAGTTTAAGTAACTTTCTGTTTTATTCAAAGCATCAAAGAATTTATTATTTCATTTTCCCACAGCTAGGGAGTAAACCGAATTGCTTTAAAATGGCTAAGATAATGACTTAAAACGAGTAATTGAATTTTATTAACAATTTTAGTTACATTCTATCGTAGAGGTAAGCAAAATCTATAAATTTACATTTTCATCGTTCACATAAGGGTTATTTCTAAGTTTGTAACTAAACAGCGAGGTAATAAATAATAGGATGCACAATAATTTTTTTTTTCTTAATTAGAAAAAGTATTTTGATTTTCATTTGGAAATGAAATGCTATATACAACTATACAATTGTGTTAACACATTAAATTTGTATCAATAAGATTTTTAATTAGTATTTATTTAAATAGTTGACGGGAGGTGCTTACATTTGATTTGTATGTAATATATTTTTTTATCAAAATTAATTATTCCATTCATACATTTACAATAAAAATTAAGTTTTTATTTATATCAAAATTAATGTTGTCATTGAAATTAATCTCACATCAAATGAAATTATTGAGTTCCAATTAGTAAAACAAAGTAAATTGAAGACAGAACATTAGGCCCTTAAATTGTCATCTTCATACTAATTTTATTATAGAGATTATTGCCATCAGCATTATTATAACTCATATAAATGATTATATTACTTTACTTTATTAATATAAGTAATTTATATTAATAATGAAAAACATTCTTAATTTTCTATTTTTTCTTATGCATTTCTATCCATTAAAAATAAGAAAAAAAAATTGAAGCAAATTCCAGAATTTATCGCTTTTTGATTGGCTTTAATTTCTGCTTGTGCTTGAAAATGAATAAGCAAATAGGATAGGTTAGCGCAATTTAACATTTAATATTATTTAAACATTTTCCTCTTTTTATTTTCTGATTTTGTTGGGAAAGAAGTTTCTCGCTCTAATGTCTGTCAGAAGCGTTTTGTCATTCCTCTATACAATGCACAAATAAGAAGTCAAAACCTTGACTTCTAATAACAGAACAAGAAATCAAAGAAAACTTATAAAAAATACAATAAGAAACTTCGTAAATCAATATTCCATGCTTTAAGCTCTCCTGTTTTTGATTATAAAATAATTAAGAGCCTGAAAGGAAAAGATTTTTTGAGATATATCTAGACCCTAATTTTTTCTTTGTGATCTTGCATATAATCATGATCTACAATTCAAAAATATCAGAATTAGGTAGAAGTTTCTATTTTCTTCAATTTCATAATATTACTAAAAAAGGGAATAAAACTCGGGATATGTTAAGATAAATTACTTTTTTAAATATAAATACATTTATTCTTTTTTAAAAAAGAAGAAATTTAGATGAACACATTACAATGATGAAAAAACTATAATTGTGTTTTGCAGATAGTTATTAATCAATTAAATATACTTTTATTCATTTCTTTTTGACACAAATTAATACGATTAAGTATTAAATGTTAATTAAAAAAATTATTTGCAAAATATAAAAAACGATAGAATAATATTACATCAGCAATTATACATGCCACATAGATATTTCTTTTCTAAAAATATACAGTTCGGGCAAACTACGACTGAAAGAGAATAAATTCATGTCAACTAGCTGTCTAGAATCAAAAGTTACTATCAGTTTTAAGCTTCAATATGTGAGATAATTATTCAACCGATATAATAAATTTCACATTGAAAAAGAAGTAAATGTATAACATGGTGAATGCAAATATATATCGAATTCAATTTCACATACATGAATGTAATTTATAAAGTAAACACTCAATGTTATTTCGCAATGAGCCCGCATCTTGCTTTATTTGGTTTTATTTGCTATTTGGTTGATTGAAACTTGCTTCCTAAAATGTATTGTTCAGTGATTTTAAGGCAACATCGATTACATTTATGTTCATCCTAAGCGATCTATAATAGTGACAAACATTTTTTTTTTTTTTTTTTTTTTTACTCTATCCAGCTTGGAATTAAAGGTTAATTTTTATTTCATCTATTTTCATGAGGACTAAATACAAAGATACGTTTATAGGTACTCATCCTTCCTTTTTTTTAGTTATGTCTTTTAATAGTTTAGTTCAGTTTTCTAGGAATTATTTAGAAGCAAAAAATTAGCGTCTGATTAATGAATTAAATTATCTATCACGAAATTGAATAAATAATTTGATTAAAAGTGAAATCACCGAAAAGGTATAAACATAGGCATAGAACTAATTTCTGAGATTCTTTAGCTCTGTTTCATCAATTTTGTGCTTTATTAGTTGATTCTGATAATTTACAACATAAAATGTTAAGAAAATAATTGTTAAGCTATAATCGCATCACCAGTCGAGTTTAGATGAATGTATATATAAATAATCCTAAATGAATAATGTTAATTCAGTTATGTTTTATAATTCGAGCGGCAATGGTAATTCTGAACATAAAAAAACCTCAACATCGATCAAGATTTTTTTAATAATCAATTGTTTTATTTATAGAAAAATTTGCTATTTGCGTTTCAAATATTAAATTATAATATGATTACTTTAGTAAAATAATTATTGGATTTAATAATTTTATACAATCCATTTATTTTTGGCATTTCTATGTATTCACTTGATAGTCATTTGAAGACCTTTTGCAGGTGTCTTACTATTTTTATATTTATTTCATCTTTCAGTTTCGTCCATAAAATAGCTTATTATTGAAATAAATTTAATAGAGGGAACCATTAGAATAGATTATTAATAAAGTTTATAAATATATTTAAAAATATATTATAAAGTTAGGTACCAAAGTATGTATTTTTTAAAAAAAAATGGAAACCTTCTTTAATAATGGAAATATCAATAATTTGTTTGTCGCAGCAAAAATAACTGCTTAAATTTATATGTTACGAACCAACAATATTGTGCATTTAGGATGGTTCATCGATTGGTTTGAATAGCAGTTGTTTAGTTATCTTATTTTATCTATATTCACATAATTTGTCGTATTTCCCCTTATTCAACAATTATATTCAGAAATAAGTACATGATGAGACAGAATTTTGTAAAGAAAAACCTTTCTTATTTGAAAAAAGGTCAACACATCTGGAAAGCTAAAGCATAGATCCTGTCTAAAACAGTTCTTGAGAATTATAACTATGCTGAAAATCTCTTATATTCATAATAGTTGGTTTTTCTTCGCTCTGGTAAATAAATTCGCCTTCCATCTTTAAACAGTATCAATGCGCTTCGAAATATAAGAATCTTAAACTGTTAAATTTAGGTAAATAAAAAATTTCAGTATTGTATAATAAATTTCTACATTGTTTGTCATAATATTATTAACAACTTTCACTCTGATTTGCAAGGTATAAATACTAGTACATTGGTTAAAAGGGATAAAAGAATCTCTCGAATTATTTCATAAATATTTCGGTGAATAAAATGTAGCCTGTAAATTCATTTAATTATTTGTTTTTAAGTAGGTGATCGAAATGCTTTTAACTAGCCTTAACTCTTCTAAAAAATTCTTTATACAATTCATCAAAAAGTATTTCCGATTCTTAATTTTATATATTTGCATTATACAGATTTTTTTATATTTCAGATGAATTTAAAAAGGGAACTCACAAACGTGCTGTTTAGGGAGGAATCTAAATGAAAAGAAATTCTAATGAGGAGAATCCAACATGTAAATTTTGAGATTCTAAAAAATTTAGTAACAGTTTTTATGAATTCATTTGATACTTTCCTCCAAGTTGGTCAAATTCTTTTTGCATGCTTTATTGGAATATGCATGTCCATCAAAAGAATATTTTTACTGAATAGGATCCAAAATTCTTAGAATGATAGCAAAATTGCGTAGGCGTTGCACTACAATATTCTCCAGAAAATCAACAGACTTGAAATTTTCATATATGTTTTTTTTCATTGGTTATGAGTAAAATTCCTCCTCACTCAGTTCTTATAATCTTCATCCAATCACTTCAAAGGGACGCAAACAGATACATCATGCTGAAAATAGTTCATTTTTATATTCAAAGAAGTATGAAAATGCAAATTCAAAGATGACGTTATACTTTAAAAACTCGAAAACATGTTATTGATGAGTTCATTTTCAATGAAACTGATTTGAATGAGTTTACCTTATTTTTTCATCTATTTAAGTTAACATATTTTCATAAATATTTAATGAAATGAATAAAAAATCAGATTGATTAAAAAGTATTTAATCAATCTGTATTGATTAAATACAGGCAATTTTGTATCTAAAATATCTAGAATAAAAATGGGCAAGTTTTCTTTTAATGTAACCAATTTGTCTGATGAAATCTATCATTGTTCTTATGTATAGTAAAATGCTGAATCTGGTGAAATGTATTTTTAAGAATACGGTTGCAATTAGTTACCATTTACGTTTTGATAAATTTTATAAATGATTCGACTAGTAAAAATTAAGTTGCTTCAATGAGTAAAATTATTCTTAATTTTAAAACTTGTTATCATTAATTATTTCTTAATAATTAATAACGTAATTAATTATTTTAATAGTTATTATTATTATTTATTTAATTATTTTAATAACAAATTAATTATTTTAATAGCTACATAATTAACATATTTATGATCGAAACAAAAAAATTGTTTGCAAATTATGATAGTCAAAAAAATTTAACTAAAGAGCTAATGAGTACTATTAGCTATTAAAATAATACTAAATAGCTATTAAAATTAAAACTGTAAGTCATTCATAAAAACGTGATTTTCAATCTAAATATTTATCATACCGGAAATCTGCTGCAGTTGCATGTATGTATATTAAATTTAAAATATACTTTTGGGAGCTGGCAAACGCCCGTTGATTTCAGTGAATTCAAATTAATTTTAGATTCATAAATTCTTACTAGGCATAGCATTTAATTTTATTCGAGACTTAATTGATACCATGAAATAAGGAATGCATGCTTTCCTTTTTCGAAAAATGGTCTCTTACCATAAGTAATAAAAAATAAAAATCGTTTGAATTGAATTGAGTAAACAAACATTCACATTAGAATTGTATTTAATTATATTTCAGTATTGCTTTCAAAACAACCATCATTTTAAAAAAGAAATATATATGATATTATAGACATAAGGAAGTAACTTGAAATGTAAGCATTATTTTTTTTCCTTCCCAAGGGAATTAAACCTAAGAGTAAGTGTAATTAATCGGATAGAATTTCTAATAATATTGCATAAGATTCTCAATAATAGCTTATAGTCGTCTCATTAATAAAAATTTGAATTCAGTATTTTCAGAAAAAAAAATTATATTGCAAAAGGACTCTTTCATATGCTAGAAATATTTACACATTTTCAGTTGAAAAATCCTTTAAACAACATGCATAATTATATTTTAAATTTTTTTGAGTCAATAAAAACAGCGAAGAAAATATTTCGAAGTCACAAATTTTATGCATCTCTTTTAATCTATTTGTATCTTTTGTCAAATGTTCTTGACAAATCTAAACAGTAAAGTTCCATTCTTCTACAATAATAACTGACCAAGTTATGAAGCTCAAAATATCTCTATCTTAGGCATTTAGGTAGAATCTGAGTTGGAATTTTGCTAATCAACTCCCAGAGATTCCGAAACGTGGTCATACATACATTCAAATAACAACTATATATTCAATAACAATAAAATATATACATTCAATAATACGATCAATACAATTCTTTATTATTTATAGTTAATTTGGTCAGAAAAGAGTGCAATTTTTTTTTTTTTTTTTTTGCTTAAAATGTTTATGTGCTATGAATATTTAATTAAATGTGAACTAATAGTAGCAGTTGGATTTTATAAAAGTTAATTTTTTTTATTTTTCAGATTACATTTATTGGTTGAATCAATCAAATTTTTCACTTTGTTGGGCTGAAAATATATGTCTATCTCTAACGCTTTAGAAATTAGTTGTTAAAGAGAGTGGCGGCCATGTATATTTTTGAATTTACCTCATTTGTCAACTAAACGTAGTTTGTATTGAGAGTTCAAAGAATAAAATTTCATCAAAAATCAAAACAAAATTTTAATTTATCTTTTTTTTAAAGTTTCAACTAAGTACAGTATGCCCTACTTTGAAATTGATTTTCATTATAAATTAATTCCTTTTTTTTAAAGTTTTATTTCGCTCTAAATATATCACTTTTATAATCCATTTGTTCATACATGCAATTTGTTAAAATGCTATTTCCTGGAACAGTAAAAAGTGTTAATTTGATATAAGTTCTAGTAATCTAGGGTAGCAAAGTGTAGAATTATTCGTTAAAATGTTTTAAAGAATGGATAATAAGCGAGAATATTATCAGTTTCTCTAGATTAGTTACAAGAAATTTTTCTTTACAAAAATAAAAGCTTGATGTGAAGGCATTTGCATTTATACTTTAATTGTTCAATACCAGAAAGAAATCCGAGCGCATTTATGATTTACATCAAAATACCATCAACCATTGGTAAAGCTAGCATTCATTAAAAATGTTTTAAAAATCAAGATTTGCAAACAAACAAACAAAAAAGGGCAAAGTTGTTGCATCATAGAATAGAAATTAACTAATATCTTTTTACTTTGTGTTCATTTCTTTTTGGTCAACCAATTCAATTAAAAGATATTTTAGAGTGTATCTTTTAGTTTACGTATTGTTTTTTGTCTTTTTGACAATGCCAAGTAAAAGATCTGCTATTTCAGAGTTGTTTTAACAAGGAAACCGACAGTGTGAAATCTTTCGTTTGCTTAATGTGTCTCGGAAAACGGTGTCTGATGCAACCTGCCATTTCAAAGAACTTGTCAATGATGGTTAGCTTTCAGGAAGTGAACGAAAACGTCCAGTGGACACTTTCAATAGCTGTAAGACCATCAAAAAGGGATCAAATCCGAGGGGGTTCCCAGAGAAAGATCGTTCGTAAAATGCAAATAAGTGACCCATAAGTGTGACGAATAGCAAAATCAAAGCTTGGACTAGCCTTACAACTATCAAAAAGTTCAGCTTCTTACTGAAGAAAACAAATTCGTGCAGCTCTAATGATGGCGAAACCTTTTGAGACGGGCCGCATGTCAGCGCTGGGAGAGATTCCTTTTCACTAATGAGAAGCTCCTTACTGTCCAACGAGCTCATAACTCCCAGAACGATAGCATTTAGTTGCGGAAGTTGGCATTAAAATAAATCAAAAAGTGCACAAATGGGACATTCTAGAAGCTGTTGTACTTCCGTGAGCAAAATCCACTTCGGCAATGTAGTAATATGGACGTTTCAACAAGACTCCACAACAACTCACAAGGTCAAGAAGACACAAGAGTGGTGCAAGGTACATTTTCCGGGCGTGATATCATCTGGTGAGTGGGCACAAAACTCGCCGAATCCCAATCCCATGGATTACATTGTATGGTCCATTTTGGAGATCAGGGCTTGCGCTAAACCACACAAAAATTTGGACTCAATAAAACAATGGCTTCGGTGGGAATGTGGGTAGATTAAAAGTAGAGACTTACGACCCATTGATGAAAAGATTTTGCGCCTTTGCGTTTCTCCAAAAGGTGGCCACTTTGAAACCAAATGTATTTATTTAGTAAAAGTCTACTATTTTTATTATTTATTATATATTGTTAATTTATTTAATTTTAGTAAAGTTATATTAAAAATTGTTTTCACGGGTTTTTCTGCCGCACTCTGTATTATTAAATTACTCACGTATCAAAAATTCCTTTTTTATTTAAGATTTTACAGGTCATTGCTAGAAATATAATATCAAGGAATTAATATTGAACTTCAGAATGAATTGTTAATGATTGATTCATTTATGATTCATTTCAAATTACTTATCGTTGATCCGCTGAGTTTTATTTCATTAATATGGTCAAATATAGAGTTTTATTGAGTTTTATTTAAAAGTTTTACTCTGCATCAAAAAATACAAATGAAGGCTTTATAATTTAATCAGATCATAACTTAAAAGAAATATTTGGAAATTATTTTAAAATGTGATTATAAATTCTTATGTATGCACAGAATTCTATTCTGAGTTGAAAATTAGAGAATTAATTTTTAATTTAACTATGGAAACTAAAAAATTTAATAATTAAAAGATTCTAGTAATTTAATATCCTGAAATTAGCTTCGTTTTATTCTCCCATTTCGAAACATTTAATAAGGTTTTTTAATATAAAATAATTGAAAATGGTTGTAATACTATAAACTATTGAAATTTTACTGCATTTGCCCCATAAGGCAGCATTTTCAACCAAATAAATGCTTCTAAAAATAAGCAGTTCCAGTTAATTTTTGCTAATTTTTAACTCTACTTTGAGGATTTATTTCCTGAAACTATGAAAAATAGATAAACTCTTAAAGTAATGCTTCTTAAAACGCAGAGAGTCTTTTACATACTCGTGAAAATATACTATCTTAGCTGTCTAATGAATCCTTTCCAACAACTTTATATAATAAGCGAAATTCACTTTGACTTCAGCTTACGGCTTAAATTAAATTATGTGGGAGGATAAGTAGAATATAACAAAGAAAAGGAGGCCAGTCAAATATTCTGTTTAATAACAGTTTGCCATTTTGCATGAAGATAGGTGCAATAATTTTTTTTTCTGTTATGGATTTTATTTCATTGAAAAAACAACAACACTATCTTTAGTTTTTTTTTATCTGCAGAACTTATTACAAATACAGATTGCGTTTATCAAATAATGAAATTATATTATAATTTCAGAAATTATTGCAGAAATTTTATTGAAATCTTATAATTTGGTTAAAACATATTTCACAAAACATGCTGCAGTATAAAACACGCACTTTGAAAGCAACCGCAAGTTTCATTAATAACAATCATAAAATATTTTTACAAAAAATATAATTATATCATCTTTAAAAATATTTAGGATGCACTCTTCCACCATGTAAGAAAAAGCCTTGCCTTTTCATGATTGCTCTATCTTGAAAAAGAAATTTCTATTCTCTCTATATAACTAATCGAGGAAATTTACTCTACAGATTAAATTTTGACTCATCACTGAACTTGATATATCATGCTATTTCTCTGTTATTTTCAAACTCCTCATGCATTTTTCCCTAATAATTATGAGAGAAGTATGTGTTCTATCTGTTTAATAATAACAGATAATGATGAGAACTAATAATTATAAGAGAAGTATGTGTTCTGTCTGTTTAATAACAGATAATGATGAGAACTAATAATTATGAGAGAAGTATGTGTTCTGTTTAATAACAGATAATGATGAGAACTAATAATTATGGGAGAAGTATGTGTTCTGTTTAATAACAGATAATGATGATAACTATTTTAAATGCATTTCTAAATCAGAGCATACTTTTTAATTCTTGTTGTTAATGAAATAGGCGATAGGAGAATAAAATTTGCTAGATGTCTTAGAAACTGAAGTAAAATGATTTTCCATAAATAGCAAGTTTCAAAAGAATTTTGAAGCTGTCAGTACTGAATTTTGCTCTGTGTCAAAACGTTCATATGACGGTGTGAAGCTTTGAAATTACAGATGGTACTAGAGGACCAGAAGTTAATCATCAATTAATGGTTTCAATAGTTTCCTTTGCCGTCAATTTAAAAATTCTCATTAAAGCATATTCAGAATTCGGTGCGTGTTAGCTAATATACTGGTATTTCCCTGAATCAATGCAATGTCTGTTGAAAAATTAAACTAACTGGGTTGCATGGACTAATTATATTAATTATATTAGAATTTAGTATGGGATTTTTTTTGGGAAATAATTTAGGAAAATGATTATATTTCAGAAAGTATGCTAGGAAATTGATTCCTTATTATGAAACTTCAAAATATTACTTCAGAATTTCGGACATAAGGTTTTTAAATTTATAAAAATTTGAAGATCATTACCAGCGTCCTGGTCTAAGGGTACGCATCTTCCCCGTGATCTGGGCATCCCAGGTTCAAGTCTTGGTTCGTGCACAGTTGTTCTTCACCCTGTGTTTTATCTGTGAGATGTGGGAAAGAGTTTCCATGTAGAAAGGGGTTATGCAAGCGAGTGTGTGAGTATCATCTTCATATAAGCTAGAAGTCAGACTTCTGCTTTCTGGTGATCAGGGGTCTTTACCCTCAGAAGTTACTGCATCCCCTTTCCGTTGTAACGCGGACACGGCGCCATCATTAAAATTATAATCATTTGAAGAACGATAGAATTATTGCAACTCACGTTTTAGTATAAAAAATTCACTATTTCTTGCCTATCTTTTATAAAAAATCCAAATAAGAGCAAAAAGTACAAGAGTCTTTTCATTTTCGATATATTATTGATGCTGTCAAATTTAAGCTTTCAGATATTCTTTCTTGAAAATAAGTTCTAAATAAGGGCGAAATCAATCGTTAACCCGTAAGAGAACTTTGTAAAAAAAAAGAAAGAAAAAAAAGGGTAATCTTTTTTATGAGAGAATTAGCAAGAAGACTTTTTTTTTACCGAGAAAGCTGCATTTTCATTACTCAAATAGGTCTCAAAAGAAGAGGCATGACACAACCAGATATTTCATTTTTTTTATTCTTGCGTAAAAACAATTATTCATATATATAATTAACTCTTTAGTGCCTTGATATCAATTGCAAAATGAGGTTTAAATTCTTTCTATCGTATATTTAAATTCAAGATAAAGATAAAAAATACTCAATTTTTTAAATAGTATTTTCTTTCAAATATCTTCATCTTACAAAGTTTCTGCATTTCCTTTTCAGAAAATGCTGCGTTTAATATATAATCTTTTTTATTTGATCTTTTTCATCAATGCATTTGTAAAATTATATATTATTTGAAAAGATAATTCTCATTAGATTTAATTCTGTTAATTTTATAATCATATAAGGATTTCAATTAAAATGATGACATGTTAACTATATATGAAAGTACAAATCATTTCACTTCAAGAAATTTCAGTTCAGAAAACTAAAGTGAATGTTGTTCGATTGTCAAGCAAAAATTTATTATTCGATCTGTATGACAACTTATATTGCTCTTCAGTTTCATCCAATTTAATCGATAAATGATGGTCGAATCGATTCAAAATTAAAATGTAATGCTTTGAACCATTAAAGATTCACTCATTAAAATAACATTTATCTAGAAACCATTACATTTCCACAAGCCTTTTAAACACAGAACTTCATCTTCTATTCAAATTTCTCTTATCAAGTTCTGACATCGAATTGCTAGACTATATTTGAAACCTTTTTAATCTGACGACAAAAAGATGAAGCATCGAGCAATACTCATGACTCAAGAGTTAGAAATTCAAGTCCGTCTTTTACAAATGACAGCTAATTTATAATTCGCGTTTGAGAAGAGAGATGGTTTTGCGAAAGCAACTTAAAAGCAATACGTCTTTTTCCTGCCACATTTAGTCTTTTCTGTTAAGGAAAGAAGATGAGTGAAGAGAAGTTTTATGTAAATGTGTTTGGGTCAAGCGCATACATATTAAATGGGTTGAAAAATGTAGTCCTGACAGCTTGGAGCAATGTCTCTTATAGTGTTTTTCATCGATCTGTGCTTTAGTAAAGAAATTTTTGTTAGCTTGCATCATAACCTCGTCTTTTATGAAGGAATGCTAAAATAGTTTTCATTGTATCATTAAGAGTTGGGATTTAGATCGTGATGAACTGCATTCTTTTATGATGAAAATACTAAATAAAATGCTTCTCAGGATCAATTACGTTTTATATTGGTCTAAAATTCTATTCAAAAGAAATTTAAAATGCTTTGATAAATTGATGGAATGAAAAGCAAATATCTGTGTAAGATCTGCTTATTAATGAAATAATAATAGGCTTGAAGGAATCTGATCTTCGGAAGTTTTTCGAAAAGCTCTTCATGATTAATAATTTTAAGATTTCTTCGTTAGTTTGCTTTAAACTGACTTTAACTTTTTCGTTTGATATTAAAGCGTTTAAATATTTTTGTATCTTTCATTGATTTGTTATATTACAAAGGTAAATGAGGAAAAACCAGCGGAAGAGGTCTCTCCAAAATTTTCTTGCATACTTTCTAATGAAGATGTTATCCCAAAGAAGCCTTGCATGGCACGTACTAGCGTACAATATTTACGAAATATTGTCATATGGATGAATAGAGCATTTTTACTGAATCTATCGTGTCATCTTTGGAGAGTTTTCTAGCCATTTATTCCTAGCATGTGATTAGCAGTGTCCAAAAATCGAATTCGTGTTTTAGATTCTTTTTCCCAATCGATTGAAACAAAAATGTGACTTTACTTGTAGTCACAAAATCCCAGATTTAATTCGATATATTTCAGTCACTGCGTTTTCGAGTTACCGTGTTTACATTAATCTGAAACTACAGAGCGACAGACGGTCAACCGTTCTGTGGATTTGGTTCAAAAGTTCAAAGGTGTTCAGATTATAGATGTCAATTCTGTATACCGAATTATATCTTTTTAACTTTCTTCGTTTCATATATCGTATATCGTTTTGTAGCTATATTTTAAATGTGGTATAAAGACCACTTATCAAATTTCATCCGTCTAGATCAAAACGTTTTGGAGTTATTTTTGTCACATAATAATAATAATATTGTTACAAACCTGTATTGTTGCTTCCCGCGCGGATAGTTTCATCATCAGAAAGACCGTTTTACGATCAGCCCTATGGATGGTGATCGGGTTCCGCGTCAGTAATCTCAGAGCCTGGCGACAAACTTGGCAACTTGGCGACGAATTTGGCGACTTTGACGACAAAATAGATGTTACTGGAAACTTCGAGAATTTTAGCAGGTGAGCCAATAGAAATCGAGATACTCCTGATTGGTTCAGAAACTTCTCAGCCCGCCTCTAGGGAGCTATAAAAGGCCGACACTCTCAAGCTGCAAGGAATCGTTGGAGTTGGAGTCGTAAAACGAGTCGTCGAGAGGATAGCGAAGCAACGGCGGAGTAGTCCAGCGTTCTGTGGAGCTCAAGCGAGTGCTGAACTGAACTGTGTGCCGAGTCCTTGTGTTTATTGTGGAAGCAGCATCGAGTCCTGTCAGGAGTAGCCAGTCGTATAGCAGTGTGTCGGCAGCTGGATACAACTAAAGCGAGGAGGCAGTGGAGAATCGCAGCCATTTGGAGAGACCATAGAAGCTACGAAGATTCCCTCTACTGCTGAATTTTGTCGGGCTTCTTTGTGTGCTGTGGCTCTTATTACTACCGAATACGACTTGCGGGCTACTATTTGTTGTAGTGTGCTGCTGTGTTGCCTGACTTCGTCTCGGCTGTTTAGATTTGTTATCTGTGTACTCGTGTCCTTTGTGTACTCGTGTCATCGTTGTCTTCCACTAAAGGACTATTTATTTCTGCATCGACCATCAAATCTTCGGGTAAGAAAGAACCCCCGCCACAGAAGAAGTGATTCCGTAACATTATTTAACATAACCTCATTTGACCAATTTGGTTCACCAGGAATGTTGGTTACCTTTGATTCCAGAAAAATAATTTGGATATAACTTTATTTGTAAAATCCCACCAAATTTTCTAAGACTAAAGCTGTGTCATTTTAGTTGCCTTACTTCAGTTTTTTATTATGTACAGGAAGCCTTCTAATGGAAACCAGGCTCATAATATCATATCTTTAGCAGAAATATAAATGCCACTTTCATCTATTATCTAAATTTCGCTTAACTGTAACTACACTTTTTTATTCGTCTTGTCATAGAGATGAAACTGGATCCCTTTTTCTCTAATTTTCAGCAACGGAAACAATTAAATATTTGATGAAGCAATACAAACGGTTTGAATTTTAAGGCAACAATGCCATCTATTGTTGGAAATTAAGTAAAAAAAAAAATATTTTTTAAAAGTTACCAAAATTCAGGAAATATTTATACGATAATTTGATTAATATCATTAAAATGTTGATTTTCAAAAGGTGTAAAATTCTGCTATGTGCAATATTTTTGGACAAACAAATGCCAAAATTCAGCTTAATTTTTGATTGATTAAAATTCTAACTAAAATTTAAAATCCATTCCAATTGGCGAATTTCCACTCTTCAAGATATACGTATATGAACTTTATATATAGAGCCATATTTGACAGCTGTAGAATAAACGGTGCAGCCTGTAGATCACTAATACACATATACAAACATATATATTCATCTTTAAAATTAGTAGGTATTTGAAATTAGTACATTATAAACAACAAATTACGTTATTACATCCGAAACAGTCAATAATATTTTTTAACAAATAGTTTCGAGATCGAAACATAAAACGAACCCATTATATTTTTGATTCAAAACGTCCCTCGAATTCATTCAATAATTAATAATCCTGTCAAGAAATTTAAATTCAATAGGTTAATTACTAACAGCTTTCAAACTTGAAATCGGCATATTTAAATAGGTTATACCATAATAATATTAATTATTTTCATATTATTTGAAATTAAATCACTCACAATTTTTAGCATAAATTTATGTATTTCAATTATGTATTTTCTTTCAAAAAGTAACAATTAGGAAGACACTCGAAACAACTGGCAACATTTTACCCAAAAAGGAAAAATACAGAAGAAGTAAACGAGAATACAAATGACTAATTCTTAGTCATAATTCAACTCATATGATGTTGACTTTATAATTAATCAGACGAAAGAACTTTTGCCAACGTAGCAAAAGACTTGGACAATGAAGTCCGAAAGGAGATCTTTCTTACTGGGATACTAGATGTCGCATTTACAGCTCTTGGCGGAATTTTCGCAGCAATAAAAATTTCAAGGAGGAAAATTTATTTGAACTTTGAGGTTCATTGAATATTTTGGGCAACAAAAGCAATTTAGGCATTTGTATATAGAAAGCTTTAAATATTCAACTAGCAATGCATTTTACGAAATAAATTCATTTGAGAGAGCAAATAAAATCGCTGCCTTGGGAAACTGCTTTCCGTTTGAGAAAAGTTTCCATTACATTACTCTTTCTATATGTAGATTATTCTTGGTCGTAAATGTAAGTTTTCTAGAAATCGGAGTGGAATTATGCCAGGAATTTTTACAATTGTCTTAATTTTTATTTTAGTATAGTTATTATAATTATAGTCTGTTTCAACTGTATTCGTCTGTAAAATTGTCTAAGTTGTGATTTTTATAAATGCTTTATATAATAATTATCCGAGTGATAAAGATTGGAATATTCTGGAATTAGCTAAGAGGGCTTGTTTAAGATTAAAGTTTCGAATTAGTCGTATTTTTAAAACTCACTTAGTTGTTGTTTTAAATTTGTATGAATAATTTTTCTAATGTTTTAGTAAATGAGCACGAATTATTGGTGCAGACTGTAATAATCTACAATTAGCCAAGTTAATGAGTATAAATGTGATATAAAAAGTCATTTAACAACCATCCAAATTTTTACCATCATATTTTCTAATCTTCCAATTACAGTGATTGCTTAATTCTCGAAATGTCATGGCAAATGAAATGCGATAATAACAAAGTAACGTACTGTTGATATAATTAATTAGTATTGTATTAGTAATTTTCAGTTATACTAATAAATGCACATTCTATATACATTTGATCTTAAAATAGTAAGGCAAAGGATGTCTTGTTAAATGTTATTGTTTAAAAAAATTTCAAATACTGAAATGGTTATTAAAAGTGGAAAACCAGTTTGAGGGTTTTGTATTTTGACGTGTAAGAATATAAAAGTATCATACGAAAATAGAAAGTTTTAGCATGCATGAGAAATAATTCTGTATAAGAAATTTTTATCACATGTTTAAATTTTATTATTTTACTTTATTGCAACATACCATTCTTATCCATTGTCTTCTGGATTAAGCCATGGCAAATCAAAACGGAAGAACATGAATCAGAAAAAGAAAATTGTTGTATTCTCCAGCTGTGTTCGTAACCGATTCCTTAAAAATTTTCCATATTTTTTTGTAATATAATGTTTCTTCGTATAAGCGCTTTGACAATGAATTCCTTGAGACAGTCCAATTGTCTTCGGATAGTTTGTCTACAAGTAGTGCAAAATGTAGTCAGTTTCCACAGAAAATTCTCCAGAATAAATTCAAATCTCTAAATATTAGAGCTGAGGCAGGCATCTACCCAAACATATCCAGGTATATTAACATCATTTTCACCTGCAAAAAATAATGTTGTAACTGCTTAACTTTCTTTATAATGTTGTAACTGCTTAAAATGTGCTATATCTGAATACTCTCTATATTAAAGAATTAAACTGAAGCTAAGTATTAATTGAAATACAGGAAAATTAATACAACAATTATGGGCAAGAAGCAGAATCTTCTTCTTTTCAATGTAACTAAATTCTAGTAGCAAATAGAAGACAATTTTTTTTTTGATGAGGAGACATTTGGTTATTTTAAAGTGATTTATTTCATCTGTAAAAAATGAAAGAAATTCATAATCATGTATTTTGTATTTAGATCACGTTGGTAGAAGATTTTTAATTAATATTCATAACTGTAAAGAACTGGGAGCAATACAAAAGCTACACAAAATCCCTTTTCTTTCTAAATTTTGTTTAATAGCTCAAGCCTATATAAAATTTCAATTTATTTGATAAGATGCCTTTTTGATAGTAAAATATAATTCTTAAGAAAGATAATGCGAATTTATTTTTTAAACTACAGAGGGATAGTATGGAAAAAAGATATCCTTAAAGACATACTTTAATTCAAAAGAAATAAAACATATCCAAATGAGAATTAAATTTTATCTGAAAATCTTACCCCAATTCACTCTAAAAGTCTTACGCGCTTCTAAATGTTTTTTGAGCTGCTACTATAATCGCATATTTTCAGCTCATTAATTCAGATTCGCCCACTTTCTCGAAATTTATCCCCCAGATTAGATATATAAAGAAATAAAAAATGGACTAACAAATAAGTTCCAGACTTATGCTTATATGATCAAAAAATGATACGATAAAATACACTAATCTCTCTTTCTTATCATTTCTAGTCTATAATAGAAGCACTACTTAATAAATCGTAAATAAGAATAGTAAAATTGAATTATTTGCTTACTACACAGTGCTTACAAATGTACAAAAATTTTATTCAATGAAAAATAAGTATTTTTGATTGAATAAATTTTATATTAAGTTTTCAAAATGTTTTTTTGTTTGAAATATAAAATAATATACATAATAGTTTTAATGTAGATAATGATCTTGAAGTAATTCTTAAGAAAACATATATAAATTTTATATGAGATTTATTATTCTATTAATAAAGTACTTCAATTTTATAAATGTTCATGTGTGTTTTTTTCAGTATCCTTTCTGAATAAAAATTAAATTTCTCTTCTTTTTGTCGTGGTTTAAAAGTAGGTAGTAGTTAGAAATTAAAACGTCTTCATTTTTCAAGGTATAATTATAATTTACAACTTTTGCTGCTTATTTTTTTAAGATTCTTTCAGATTTAGAAAGAAAATACCACAAAATTTAATGACATGAAATTATGAACGCATAAATTTTCATAAAATTCTTCCATTAACAATTTGTTTCCGTCTCAGTACGCAAATATATATGCACCCTGTCATGTCAGGAGATTTCGAAGTGCTAGCGTGATAATATATTACTGAAAGAATATCATCTCAAAGATACTAACAGTGATGTGGCGAACTGGAGTGAGGAAGCACTAACAACTTGCGAACCTTTCCACACTTTGAAGTATCACGCATGATTGGTTGAAAAGCCGGGAATAATGAGAAGATCGATCCAGTATTACACCTCTTCTGTGACACTCCCATTATTTTATCTTTTATTACTCGTTCTCATTCAAAGAAACGGAAGTTTCTAACGAAATGGCAAAAAGAAACGGAATCAGGCTTCAGCTAAAATTCTGGAAAGATACTCCTACTTCTTTATATAAGACTACTAAACAGTATAAGAAAACAAATTCCTTTTAAATTACTGATATATTGCTATAGTTTAATGCATACTACCTAATCTCAATGTATTTCGATTCTGACTGACTTAGAAATTAACAAATTCTCCCTCTCTGCATTTTATATATATATATATATATATATATATATATATATATATATATATATATATAATGATATTTTAAACTCTTAATTTAATCCAAATTAATTTACAAAACTTTATCTTAATTTAGCCCATAGTAACTTCATTCTAAAAATATTCTCTTATTTCGTGATCCAATTCCACTTTCGGTTTAATTAATTCCTCTGTAAAAAATAATGCGCCATCAGAACTACGTTTCCAATGAAAGTGATATCTTAGGTGCCCTTGAAAAGGTGTCAAAGGTCAACACGTTTATTGAATTGGCGCATGGCCAGAAATCCTATGTTATATAAGACTAGTGATCATTTGTTTCGTCCCTTTTCCCTTTTTTACCTTCTTGCCTTCAGCCGCGCAGTGCCTTCTTGTAAATAAATTGCTTTCCCGAGATCGATATTAAGAGAGAATAAAAAGAAAGTAAAACTATAACATGTATCTTCAACGTTTTCGAACCTGCATTCTGCTTCAACCAAAATAATGTTACATATTATTTAGCCGATAAGATTCCAAAATATCTTTACATATATACATAATATATGCTTACGTATATGTTGTTCTGTTGTTACTTATGGCACTTGTACAAGTCTGATGACAAAGTCAGCGATTTAAGCCGAGTTTTTGCAGTAGCTTCTGACGGTAAAGGCTCCTAAGAACCCAAGGGTAGAAGTCTGACTTCTAACTCATATGTAGATTACACTCACAATTGGCTTGCACAACCTCTTTTTACAGGGAGGCTCTTTCACACACCTCACACATATTTTTATGTTCATAGGCAAAGCTATTTACACTTCTATAACCAGAAAAACAAGCATGTCGATATTCTTTTGGTTTGACAGACCGAGTAGAAAAATTAAACTCGAGCTACTGATTTCGGGAGTTAAGCGTAGAATCTATTCATGTTACATTTGTTTGAGAGATCTATAATGAAAATGAGACTAAAATCAATTACATTTTGATCAGTTTCGAGGATCAAAACATTAGACGCAATGAATGATTAATCATAATATTGAAGTTCAAAATTGAGGTTAATATTGAGGATGATTGAATCCATTGACGTTTAGCAAGTTAAAAGAATCAACACAGAAATCAGATGAAAGTCTTGAATATCTATGCTTTTGGAGAAATGATACGATCTGCTTCTCTCTTTTTTTGTTCAGAAAAGTATTCGAAAAAAATATTATTTTGCTCAATTTTTTTGTTCAATAATTTTTTTTTAGTTGTATCCCCAATATCTGTAAATTTTGTTTCCCTGGGGATAAAATCATTGATCTCAGAACCATCCCGAATCTGTTTACAGGCTTTTTTCTTAAATTGCTAGAACTTAAACTAATCTATATTTTTAAAAGATGAGAAATATAAGGCAACTGTAGTAAAACCATGAATAATTCATCTAAAAGGATATGAAGTGCAACTATCATGTATAAAATGGTGTACAAAAGAAATAAATCATGCAATAATAATGTCAGATAGAAAATAAAGAAAAACGTGTACTAGATGTAATTGAACATCAATTTTTACCTATCTTAGTAAATTAGATTAATCACAAATGCTTGTTTTAAGACTAATAAAGATTTCATGTTTGAAGAGGAAACTTAAAAAGTAAACAGATGCTATATCAAAGAAAAACGAAAATTTCTAAAGATACAATAATAAAACGAAGAATCGAAATAAAAAAAAGCAGTATCCTAAATATGATCTTAAAAAAAGGTCCCGAATATTATTATTTGAATTCTGTTGATTTTGTACGCTTTTTACCACGATTATCCACTGCTATTAAAATTTCTCCAATTATTCCATTTTTTTAAAGGAATCTGAAATGCGACTCCTAGTTTTTCGTGCAAAACAAAGATTTCAGCATCCCTCCCTGAATTGTAAGAAACACTAATAATATTTACGATAAATTAACTCTTTTATTGATGAAAGCAAATACACCGAGAAACCGCAAATCGCATTTATACTTTTGTTTTATTTGCAATTCGTATCGGGGTGGGTGCAAGTGAAAATTTACTCAATTAATGTTTGATAAAGACTTATGTTTTTAAGACAATTTCTAATTGCCGAAAAAAAAACATCATAAAAATAAATAAAAAGGAAAGAAATTAATTTGAGTTTTTTCCTCAGCTCTTGGGTGAATTTTAATTTAATAAAAAGACAGCGCAAAGATCCTCCGTTTCCGCGCCCCATCTTAATGAAATTATGCGGAAAAAAAATCGTTTGTAAAAAATGAGACAGAAGTTTCCTATAAGTTTACAACAATATTTTTTTAATGTGATAAGAAATAGCATGGTGAGTTTCGAACATTTATTTAAGTCATTGAGAAATATATTTTTTTATCTTTTCTCGGAACTTCTGTGATTGGATTTTTTACACTAGTCATTTTTACTGAAACTTAATGTAAAACTTTATATAAACTTTCCTATTTCATTCAGAAAAAAGAATTAATTAATTTAAATTTAAATTAAATCGATGGATTTCCTCGTTTTTTTTCGGTTAGTGTTTGTATAAATTGAAGAATAATATATAACTTTTTCTAAATAAACCAGATAGAAATGTATAGTATTTTTGTGTGCAAAGAAACTCAATGTAACATGAATCCTAGAATAAATAACGGATAGAAAATAATAGATAAATAATAGAGGGAAACAAGCAGAAATAAGAAAATCATATTACCTTAATTTTTCAGAATAAATATTTCCTACAATGTGTGTTGATATTCCATGTACTTCTAATATAAAAGAGAAAATACGAAGAAAATAATTATTCCTTATGATCTTATAGAGAAAAAAATATTATCTTATATACCTTGATATATAAGAAAATATTATTATATATATTTAATAACGTAAAAAATAATATAAAATAAATAATATAAAAAATGTTTAATAATTATAAAAATATTATTATATATATCTTGATATATGACTCATATTATCATAAAGATTGAATACATGAAATAAATATTTAAAAATGGAGTGTAAATGGAGTACAGAAAATATTTTCATTTAGAAATAAATTTAAATTAATTAACCAAATAATGTTTTAACAATTTATTTTCATTGTTCATTTATCTTTCTGTGAATTTCCTTAAGCAGTATCATGAAATTCACGGGAAGTTAAATGATGGCATTTGTGGGACTAATAATTATTAATTAGTAAATAAAATTCTCTGTTAAACAATTTTCAATTATTCTGTTTTCTATGTAGAAAACAAAATAAGGTTGAAAGAATTTTACAATTTTTTTAAACAAACAACTCTGGATTTATCTTTTATTTTTCTGGCTGATAATTAAAATCTGGTGATCAAATATCAAACAATTAAATGAGAAATTAAATATTTTTACATCAATGATAGCATGCGCATTCCTCAAATCTGTTTGTCATTGTATAGAAATAGAAATTTGTAGACATTATATATTTCAGAGGTAAATAACAGTTGATATTGTATGCTTCAGAGCTGAGTAAAAGAAGATAATGTTTATTTCAACTAAACCAATTATTAGATAATAATGAAAAATATTTTTTGAATTCTTCAAAAAATGTTCTTTATTTTTTCATTCTTGATTTGCAGTCTTGCAAATTACACAATATTTAATACCTTGTAATGAAGAGGCCAATCTCTAAAAATTCTAATTTATAGATTAGAATCTACACATATGCTTTTGGATTTATGAGGAAATACTTTGTTTGATGAGAAAACTAGCAGGTAAATGAATTGTCATATTAATTTTTAAATGAATGAAATTTAAATAACTTTTTGTGTAAGATGTTGCACAAAACTAATTAACCAAGAAATTTAAGTTCAATATATAATTATGAAATTACTATCAAAAACTCATAAGCAGTAATAGCGAGCTTTAGATATAATAAATTAAAGCGGATATTTGAAAAATACAATAGGAAACTAAAATTCTCTTAGAATTATCTTTCCTTCTATTTTTTATCTGACTTTTTTAAAGTTATAATGAATGCAGTTTCGCTTTATTTTTAAGCATACTGAAGTAAGATTAAATTTTTTCAATATATTATGGCATATAAAATCAGTTTTCAACATTTAATATGCCTGAATAAAATTTACAACATACAGTAACTGTGAACATTTATTGTACTATCAAACTGTAAATCAAACAAAAATGAAACAAAATCATAAATCGTGATCATGAATATTTAAGTGATCTTTTACAGCTATATAACTACTTTTGCTAGAAAAATCCTTTAAGTGCTTCTGAGGGTACTTTGAAATGTTATATAGGTGTTAAATGTTTTATATCAGTTACAGACGCTGAATGAGTTAAACATTTTATAAAGTACATTCAATTTAACAATCTTTGTTTCTTGGCACATATTGCATTTCAGACAAAAACTTTTATTAATAAAAAATTTTCCCTAAATTTTTTAATAATACAATATTTATATTTTATTATACGGCCGGTTATGTGTGACATTTTACACATTACCTAGGGCATTCTATAGAATTCCAAATGTCAAACCAGCAAAGATGAAATTTACCTTCAATGGAAGAAAAAGAGCCTGTTATTTAAAAAAAATAGATTATATTCGGATTAAGTCATCATGGTAATGTCAAGCTTATATAAGAGATTTCTGTTTTTGCTACCTGTTGTATGAGCTTAAATGAAATCAATGATGTATAGGCTAGCGCAAAGTGTCGTAAAAAATTCCTACCTCCTGAGGACTTTTTAGTAAATATGATAAAAATGATATTTTGTGCTGTCTTTGTTTCTAAACTAATAAAAAAATGCATTATCATGATTGTTTTTTCATACTTTGCTTAAATATTAAATTGTTATTCTATAGAATGCCGGCATTTCGTACATTGCCTTTAATATATTATATTTGATGTTAAGTTTATATTAGTTATATTATACTGGTTGATCGGAAAATTCTCTTAAATCTTTTAAATAAAAAACAACGTGCCGGATAGGCAGAGAAGTAACATAGTGAAGTGACTATTCCGAATTTTTGAGACATCTTGCAGCATTCCTGGAGGTGAAATAAGGAAGTTATAAAAAATGTTAATGAGATCGTCCAAAAGGTCCAGTTGGAAACTTGTACGCTGTATCATAATAAAAAAAATAGTAAGAAGCTATATGGAGTTATTTGTAAAATTGGCTGCGATATTCAAGATTAAAATAAAAGCTTTCCAGGTCGTGAAAAAGGGTTTGCCCTAAAATTGAAAAATATATCTTAAGATTCACCTCTCCCGAGTCCATTTTTCAGATTTTTATTATTTTTGTCTACTTTCTTTATTGCTTAAATTTCACTTCGTCCTTGCTAAACTTGGAAAAATAATATATGAGATATTCTAGATGAACTATTATATTCCAGATGATAATCTGTTAGATGTATTGTGTTGTTCATTGTAACTTTAAACAGTGGTCAAATAATGAAAACTCTGTCTGAGTAAACCTATGTTTCGTCGAATTTCTATATATCTTTTATGTTATTATATAATCTAGGTAAATTTTCATTAATTTCTAGACAAAAAAATATATAAACTGCATTAAAAGATATAATATAATTTATATATAACTATAGTATAAGAATTTCAGCTGGATGGTATAATAAATAAATATCTATGTTGAAAAAAATTTCTATTTATAATTATATAAAATAGGCTGTAATTTTCATTTCTTTGTGAGAAACAAATAAAAAAAGAATATAAATAATTGGATTAATATAATATTTAAATATTTGTACGCTTCCACTGAAATTAATTATGAAAGTCTTTAGGAGTTTAGAGTAATTAAATTAAATTTTTTCAGAAGTTTTTAAATTATTTGGAACGCTTTATTTTATCTCTAAATTAATAACTATTTAATATATCATCATTATTATAAATATTTTTTCCCTTGTCTGTTAATTTTATTTCCACAATTGTTAGTAACTCAACTTTTCCAAGATAAATATGTTTGTTTAACTGAACTCTTTTTTCACATTGATTTGTTATTCATTGCATTTTTAATTATTTTACTGGAAGTCAATATGTTTTTGCTTCAAACATTTATGCAACAGAATTATTTATATTTTTTATATCTTAAAAAAATAAAACGGAAACTAAGATGCTGAGCACAAAATAAATAGTAATTTAATTTCCTGAAGCAAATAACTATACAATGCAAAAGTAATTAACTTTCTTGGCAAATGTAAAGCATTTTATCATCTGCTAACTCAATTTCGAAGTGCTTCACGGTTAATCGCATTTCAGTTAAAAATAAATCTAATTTAGGGCTTATTATTTAAAATAATCGATAAAAGAAAATAAATAGAAAGTTTTATTTAGCATTAGGAATTGCAGAAATAAGAAAAGTATTTTTTTTAAATTTTAATTTTATCTTTACTTTACCGCAGCAAATCTCAATAATGAAAAACTTGAAAAGAACTTTTAAGTTATATGTTACTTTTTCATTAGAACTTTCTACTGCAGAATGTTTAATATCTTTGAAACTTGTAAATAAAATGTCCGTTCTAATCAAAGCCAATCTAAATCATCGGAGATAGGCAAATATTTCGAAATTTAAGAATACTTTAAATATTGTATAAAGAACTTTGTTTTAGTCAGAAATGTTACAAAGAAATTACGATAGCAAAATGATTATTCAGAGCACTAATTTTTTTATTCATTTTTATCTTTATCTTTACTTATAATACAGATGAATATGTTTGTGTTGTGTGTATTTTGGCTTTCTACTGCTCGATCCTTTGACGTAGAGATACTAAACTTGGTACATATATACTTTGAAGAATGAGAATGTGCATCTTCGAGTGAGTTTTTTTAAAGAAAATTTTATTTGAATTTAAAATTAATCGACTATTGCAAATTTCAAGTTATCATGTGAGAACATTATTATTTTTAAGTTATTATTTGTCTTAATTAATTTAAGTCATTAACCAGTTTAAACCGGTTTGAAACAATCACGAGACTTCTCTATCGATCTCTATCCATCCTTCCCTCTCTCTCTCTCTGTATATAATGATCATTTTTTAAACTTCCATTTTCATTTTTTAGCTGGCAAACAAAGTTTTGAAGTTCGACCAATTTTCAGATAAAGAAAGAAAAAAAAAAAAAACATCGTTTTTCTAAACATTAACGCATGCATAGTCTTTATAGTCTCCTGATTGTTTCAAACCAGTTTAAACTGATTAATGACTTAAATTAATTAAGACAATTCATAGGAATTCAGAGAATGTATAATTTGGAAATCAAGTTGTAACTTTAGTAGGCGATAAATCGTTAAATGTGACAACTTTCTGCATTATTTTCTAATAACCGTATTTTAATTAGTTGAAATTATCCCTGGACCAACAATCTTTATCGATTTAACAAACAATATTTTAACTTGTTTTGTTTATTTTTTAAAAAACGTTGCACGAGTTAGGCAATAACACTGTGATTTCAAAGGGAAATACTACAACAGTAGACGATAGATAATTCAAAAACTATACAGCGAAAGCCGACTCCAAAATAAAACTATATTAGCAGAGATAGATAATGGAAAAATTAATTCTCACTGCAAATTAAACTTAGAATTTTTTAATTTTTAACACATGTATGTATGAAATAAAATAAAGCAATATTTTATTTAATAGCCATATTTTCTAGAAAGATAAATGCAAGAAAAATGCTTCTGTGACTTTTAAATATCACATTATAATTTAATAATTCAGTTTTATTTAAGGCAAAAATGGTTTAATATATTGAAAATATCCATGTTAATCAGAACTCAACAGCTTATTTCTCGACCTCTATTAATAAAATATATACCGTATAAGAAAAATGATTTAAATAAAGAAAATATTTATATTTTATATAATTTGAATCAATGAATGACCTGATGAATTACAGAATTCCATTTTTTAATACAAACTCTTGGTCCTTTGAATCATATTTAATAAAATATTCTTGAGACTAATAAAAAATGTTTCATGCTTTTACAGCAAAAACTGATTTGAGATATGAAGTTCTGAATATCAATATTTTAAAAATCCTCTATTTAAAAAAACTATATTGAAAAAGTTACGACAATAAGCTCCCGAAGTCGAATCAATCAACAATTTCATTACAGGAATAAAATAATTAAATTGTTGATTGCCCTAAAATAATGATATTCCTTCTAACTCGACAAGATTCCGCAGAAGATTGAAACGTCTTTTTTTTAATGTAAAAGCTATGGTGACAAAAATATTTTTCTGAAGATGGTTCATTAGACCGATAGATTTATAAAATTTAAAGTTCATGATGTTTTCAGAAGTATATTTATTAACTGAAACAAAAGAAATTGATATTATTTTGGTTTATTTAAATTCCTTCGGAAGTAAACTTGAAAATTGAATAGTAAGATGCTTCAGAGAAATCCATCACTCATCATACAGAAATCGCATACATTTAAGAAATTGCAAATATAATATTAAAAAAAAATATTCTATAGTGCAGATAATTTATATTCCAATGCTTAATGATTTCATTTTCGATACTCACATTTTTTAAAAACATGTTTGATTTCAACAAAAAATGTTTTAGTTGGAGTTTGATCACTTCTGCTTCGAATTCCTGCATAGATGATAAAAATATAAGGAAATTCAGAGTACAATGAGCAGAAAGGAGTAAGGCTTCTAATTTAGTACCTGTTAAATAACTACTAAAATTTGAAGCTTTAAAATATTTTTCTGAAGAAGCCGTAAATAGCAAGTTACATAAAATTTTAATTTGAAACTTTTATCGATCATTATTACCAGCGAACCAGTTCGTCGCCAAAGATGGCTAGTCTTTAATAAAATATTAATTCTTTTTTAAGTTTAAGCAAAAAATTTCTGTTGCTGAAACTTACGGAGTTATGAATTTTGAGATATCAACGTTTTAGACAACTTTAGAACATTTCCACGGTTGCCTCAAGATCCAATCAACGTAACTCTGTTCCCTCGAGACCAAATGTTGAGTGGTCTAAAAAGTGAAATTCAAACCTTCACAAGTATAAATTCAAATCAGCGATAAGTAAAGTTTTCTTTTTATTAAGGTCAGTAATAAATAATTTATTAAATTTAACTAATAATAAAACCTAAGACCCATATAAAAATTTAAATTTTGAATTTTTTTAGCAATACATATATTGTCGGCAACTGGGAACCCAGGATATATATCTAAGTAAAGGTTGTCACAGATATTTAAACACATAGTTTTGATATTTATATTTTAAGATTGTATATGTTTTTTGTATCCTTGTAAGTATGTCTTTGTAAAAGCATAGAATGGCATAAAGTAATTTAATCCTAAAAATAAATTTTCGTGAAAAGCTGCAAAGAATATACTTTTTATTTGTCATCTTGATGCACTAACCTAATTATTCTAATGCATTCTATCTATAATGCATGTCATATATTTGATTCATACTATCTGTAAGCTGAAGAGAAGATAAATGTTTCTCTTTTATATTGTATCTTTCATTATTGAGCTTTCTTAGAAATGCCGTTAAAGTCTTAAAAATACTTGCAATTATTAAATGTATCAACTTAATTATTTTAATAATGTTTTAACTTAAAAAAAACTCATCTGCTGTCAAAAAAGCATACGTAATAAAAAAAATACTGGTAAAAGCAGGTCAACCTTTTAAAAACGCATCTGCTTTCAAAGAAGCATACGTAATAATAATGCAATACTGGTAAAAGCAGGTACAAAATATATGCGATTACAAAATGACGATGAAAATTGCCATTTATGCTTTATTCACTGCCTACGCAATTTCGAGCTTCAATATCCATTGCCTACGCGATTTCGAGCTTCAAAACCCCCTAACCAAAACAATGTCATGTTCTCACATGACATTGTTTTGAAACATGGAGAGCATGGAATTTAAAGTTAAGAATAAATGAAACTCAGCTGAGAAGGGAATAAATTAAAAGAAACATTTATTTATTTGCTTTTGGTTATATGATCCATTCAACAGATTTTGGTAAATAATTAAACAAAATGTTTTAGATGTTTTACAATTCCCTGCTGCAAATCTGTATGCTAAAATGAAATTGCCAAACAATTTTTCATGCTGTCAAATATTTTACCCATTTAACCTTAATCATATCTGTTGTAATTTTTCTACTTTTCATTTTGCATTTCCTGCTTTTCCAATCATATCTACAATTCATTGCATTGATAATCAAATATTAAGAATAACATTTTTGTATTAATTAGCGAACATATATTCTATATTTGTTTCCATTCATTTAACTTCTTTTTTCTTTAATAAAAAACACATATTTTTAATTTAGCACTACACATATTTGTATTAAAAGATGATTGCAAAAATTCTCATTAGGAAGAGAAATAAAATTTTATGCTCAGGGAAAAAAATATATATAAAAGAATGGCGAAATTGCCCAAATTTAGGGACTAATATTTGTAATCTTCAGAACTAATAATCACAAAAATCGAAACTGACAGTGCGAGGGAAACCTTACTCAAAGATATGGAAGATTGCGGGGAATCGTGGATTTACTTAGTCCGTGAGCAGAAAATATTATCTAGTTGTGCCAATAATCTTTCCTATTTCGTATCAATTATTGCTTCTCCGGTGACACTAGTCTTTATAAAAAATTATCACAGCAGTTCCTGTTTCGCTTTATGGGAAAAATCTGCAGTATATTTACAAGAAAAATCTAGAATTAATTCTAAAACCTATTTCAGAAGGTTTTAATTTAATAATTATATAAAATATGAAAAATTAAATCTAACTCGCCCTCTACAAGATCTAAAAAAAATGTGGACTAATTTATTCTCTACGTATAAAAAAAAACAATTAAAATTAAAAGGAAAACTTCGAAAGTTTTTCTTACATTTGCTCTTGCATTTTGAGAATCGAAAAAATATTATTTTAGTCTTGAATATATTTGAAAATAATAATTAATTCCACAATGCAATCACTTTTCTACATTCATGTCTCTTTAAATTTGTATTTATTCTTTCTTAATTCCATGAATATTTTTTTATAATTTCTGAAGTTGCACTTAGCATACTTTAATAAGCAATATATGAAAGACTTAACCAAAGTGGCACAAAATATGAACTATTTACTAATTAATTAATCCCTTTAACATAAAATTCGAACAGTAATTGGATGGGAAATTGATTGATGTTTTGAAATTTTCACATTCCTTCATGCAGTTAACTTTATAGTCACAAAAGTTGATCTAATGGTAATTCTTCATAGATATTGTTACTGAAAAGATGAAGAGTGGATACATAGAGACAAGCGGGGTTTTGAGAAAAGTCTCTATAAACAGATATTCTTAATAATTATAGACTTTCTAATATTTAATGATGACTATTTAAAAATATACTTTGTTTACTTTATTGTGAAAATTTAAAGTTAAATTTAATTTCAAGTGTTTATCGCTGACTATTAATACTAAACTTTAAAGCCATCTTTTCAGAAGCAAAAGCATTCTATTTACAAATAAAACAGAATTATTTTGTCTGTTCTTGTCTATTCAGCAATGCAAGACAAGAATAGACATATAGACAAGAATAGATTTATCGTATACTCACCCTAATGGATTCATATAAAAATCATTCGCTAATTTGTCTATTCAGCAATGCAAGACAAGAATAGACATATAGACAAGAATAGATTTATCGTATACTCACCCTAATGGATTCATATAAAAATCATTCGCTAATTTGTCTTAGTCAACCCAATGATTCTCAAGGGGACATTTCCTTTGTTGACATTTAAAGAAAGAAAGCCATTTACTAAGGCATACATGTATTGAAACGTTTATTTCATTTCAACATTTATTTTGTTTTAATATGTCAAAATTACTACCAGTTTATTATATAACATTAATCAAATTTCAAAAAAACTTTGATACTTAAAATCTGCTTTGTTTTTCTCATGTAACAGAGCCATGTATTTTGATCTCTGTAATTTTTTCATGACTGTTTAATATCCTTTGTTATGCGGTTTTCCACATATTTTTCTGTCTATTTTTTCAACAGGGTAAATCAACGCTGAATTAAAAATAATAATACAGGAATTTAAAAATCTCTGTATGGAGAATAATAAGAAATCCTTCAATAAAATGCTTTGTATAGTTAGTTTTGTTAAGATAGGAACAGAGAGAATATACAGAGAATAAATTACTAAATAAGTTAACTCTGACACACAAAATATACTTTTTTGTGGAAAAAATCATATGAAGTTTAAATGAATTAGAAATACAATTTAGTAGTATATAAAACTTTGATTGAAATAGAACATTTGAATTAGTGAAGAAGCGGATTTTTGAAGCAGAGGAAGATATTTTTGAATGCGTGCTTCAAATGACATCAACAAAATTAAAGTAAATCTTATTCGATAAAAAGCATAATGTCTTAAAGGCAGAACGTGCAAAAACTCAAAACGTGAAGATTTTCGTCGAACTACTATAAGATAGAAAAATCGCTCTTATAAATGCCATTTCATGACCCTAGCAATTACAACTGCATTTTTAGTTATAAAGGAATTTTACCCTTTTTAGATATGCAGCTAGTTTAATTGAAATATTTTTAGGCAGATAATTTCTAGAGTTTCGGTAATTCTGACATTTATCATTTGTTAAAAAATAACATTTCAGTTTAAAAACTAGAAAAAATTAATAGCAAATTTTGGACGATTACATAATTTAAGTAAATTTGGTCCCGAAGACATTTTTTATAATTTTGACAAAATCTTCTTTATTTTGCTATAGTTAAATGAAAACTGTTCAGAAATTTATATTTTTAAAATAATTTTCCTATTCAGAAATTTAAAATTTTTTAAATTTTCCTAAAAAATATGAGTTTTTAAAAATGCTACTTCTTATTAAGTTTTCACTAAATTTTTTTAAGAATCTTCTCAATGGGCTTATTGGAATTAGGCATGTAATTTTGAATATATAAATTAGTTTCGAAGAAGAAAAAAATGTCTATTCAAAAAATTTAAGATGCTTTTGAAAAATATCCGATTTTTCCACTTTCGGTACTTTTAAAACTTTTTCTAATTAGTAGTTTTAAAAATAGGTAACTAATTCTATTAGGTTAATTTAAAAAAAAAATTTAAAAGAAAAATATTTTAAAAAAATCATTTATAACAAGCGAGTTCTCAGAAAGACAAATTGAATATAACTAGGTTTAAACGGATCTCTATAAACTTTTGATCAGTACTTTCTACATGAAGCAAAATTGTATTGTAAAAAGCACTTGTAAATTAAAATATTTTAATAAAGGTACTCGTTAATTTGGTTTTATTAATGAATTTGATAGCCAAATATGAAAAGAAAATTTTTTAAAGATTTTATTTCGGAAATCTGATTTCCACGCTGCACACCTCTTTACTTTCACAATAAAATAATATGCCTTTCTGTTAATTTGTGACATTTCTAAATCTATCAGAATTAAAATAAGCAATAATTTATGTTGCAACTTTGAAAAAAAAATGATTTTTTTTCGAAACCAATTTAAATTTGATGGGAAGATATTAACACAAATAGACTGGTAAAATTATCAAAATTACAAATATTGAATGAATAATAAAGTTTTAAGAAAGTTGATTTACTTTACTTCAAAGCAAAAAAAAAAAATCATTTGTTTATCAGTAAAAACATAAAAGACAAGTGAGTGGGAGAGAGAGAACTCTTGGTATCGTGTATGTCAAATTGAATTCAAATCTAACGAATTATTTGTCAGATCCTTATAAAATGTTTAGAGTTTAAGACACAAGTTCAGAGACAATATTAAAAAAATAATAAAATTTGGCTTTTTTATCGATTTTAAGGTATCAAGGCCTCTTAGGATTAAGACTAAAAGGAGAAGATTGGATATTTTCAAAAAAAATGTTACTTAGAATTATTCAAAATTTTTAGAAAGATACGTGAGATATTTTGAATTATTTAAAATAAATAATTATAATTAATTCATCGTCGTCAGTCGATTGATAAATTAATAACACATGATTAAGAATTGAATATGTACAAACATTATATTTCACTAATTTTAATTTTATTTTATAAATATTAAAGAATGAATCAACTTATTTATGATATTTTACATAATTAAAATGATTTAAGAATAGACACCTTTATTAAGTAGAATACAATTTTTGTGCAAACAATTTTTCCTGTTTATTATATATGACAGTTTTCTGTGTTATGAATTCATATGGTTCTCGTAATGATACAAGATATCCAAAACTATAAAACCTGACGGACACCACACAAGTTCTTTGTTTTATGGCCTTTACAAAATAAAGATTTTAATTAAATCCTTCAAGCTATTTTAGATTCATATGCTTCGGCAAGAAAGACTAGCTGATGTGATGCGTGTTTAACATTTTATTATTATTATTATTATTGCATTCTGTTATTTTATTCATTTAGTTGCATTTCTTAATCCCAAGTTGAAAAAAATGATATTTATTTAATAAAATTGTTTCGTTGTTCCCTTTAGAGGATAAACTAAAATTTTATTTTTAATCTATAAATTTATTCAATACATACATTAAATTCTTATATAATATTACTCTGAATTTTCCAGTCAATTTGTGTGTAATTTTTTTCTTATTAATCTAAAAATAATAGTTAGTGTATAAAGTTAAGCAGAGTTTTGCTAGTTTAAAAAAAGATAGTATTTTCAAAAAAATTCAGAATTTCAAGAAAGTTTTGGCAACAACATTACCCTCTTTATTAACGTTAAACAATATTTTATTTCAATATGCAAGTATATATATAAAATATAAAGTATTTAGAACAACTTTCACTACAATATTTCTTAAAATGTCACAATTTTTTGAACGTAATTATCAAGACTGGGCTTAAACTTCTAATATTAATTTATTAGATAGTTATAATAAACTAGTAAAAAATATTACCTTTTAAATTTATTTAATGATGATATAGGAAAGTAAACGACTCTGCAAAAATAAATATTAGACAAAAAAATAATAATAATAAAACGTCGCACAAGCTGATAAAAAAAATTAAAAATTATGAAAATTGTATTGAAAAACAACTGCTTAGTATATTTTTTTTAATATAGAAGCTTTTTAATTGTTTAATAGTTAATCTAATTATTTTCATGCATATTTTGATGAAAACGAATAACAGGATATATTGATATTAGATAAATAATTAATTTTTAATCTTATATAATTATTTCACATAATGAATATTTATAATTAAATGATTTTTAATAATACTTTATAAAATATTATATATATATATATATATATATATATATATATATATATATATATATATATATATATATATATATATATATATATATATATTAAATAAAACTACTGTCTAATTTTTCAGATTATTCTATTTGTTTCTATTAAACAATCCATTCAGAGTAAAATAAGCAATGCTTTGGAATTGTTTCTTCAAATTCACAGACAAGTATTTACAATAAACCAGTTACAGCAATTAAATTAATTTGCACACAAAGGTGTTTAATTCAAATTTTTAAAAAAGCAATATATAGACTTTTGATATACTCCTGATAATCATCCAATATTTTTTCTAATAGATTAAGATTTCAATTCGAACTATTAAATTTTTTAAGACCTGAATAACCCAAATTAAACACCATTTTTTCTACGCAATAATAAAAATTTATACAAGCAGGAGTCAAAAGGAGAAATAAAAAACTATAATTCATTACATTTAAGTAGCCTTGGGGCCATATTAATAATCCTCTTTAATTGCACTTAACGTCCCCACCCAATTAATAACCTTAATTACAATTAATTAATAAACGTTTCATTTAATAAACTATTTAAACGGGATTTTTTTACCGTAATATTCAGTGGACAATTAAATATGATTGAATTGTTTTAACTATTTTAACTAAAATCCTTTCGAATTAAAAAGCTTATACAATTAAAATTCAATTTGAAAACATGCACAACGAAACTCCGAGTTAATAGTAAAACATAGTAAAAAATACAATGCATAGTTTGTAATAATAGTTGTGATATATCGTTAAATAATGCTTTATTAAATTTTTTTCGACGTTTTTTTATTCAATAATATTAATTCGATAATGATAAAAGTACTGCATCTTTGGACATATTTCTGTAAATAATATGGATGAGTATGCGCGACGTGTGTTGTGTTGGCACTCTACAGAAGAAACTGTTATGCCTAAAGCTACCAAACTTGGGACATATATATTTTGGAATGAGTTTTTAGAAATTATAATTAGAATTTTAATTAACGAAAAATTAAACGAATTGTTAGCATTTTTTCCATAATAACTCCTTAAAATATAGTTGCGCAGAGCTGATTTTTTTATACCATTTTAAAGTTTAAAAAAAATTAAAGATATCAACTTAATTGAAAGTGGAAATCTGAGCCTTTTCTAAAATTTTCTTAGCAGTTTTTTAAAAATAAGGACTGATTACTCCACATTACCTGCATCGCTAATCAATTAGAATGTTGTGTGAGTATCAAGTAAGTGTCATTTAGAATAGTAATTTAATTAACTTGATTATAGCTGTTTTGATTTTGCTTATGAATATATACCAAATCCACTCTTTGAGATAGCAATTCTCCCCTTCCCCCCGATTTAAGATCAATTTTATGAAATTCATTTAAAAAAATATTTTATAACAAACTTTACACTTTTGTTGAGAATTTACTCTCTTTCTACTTCTTACTCAACTACAATAACATCAGGCTATAATATTACTGTATGTTTCATTAGCTGTTCCTAAAGTGGATAATTGTTTACTATTACTACCTTAAATAGAGCATCATCAAAATAAATTTATTGAATACCAGCAAAATAATTGCTTTCTTTTAAAAATATTCTTAAGTTATATGGAATTACTTTAAATAAGAATAATTATATCTATTATTTTTTTTTATTTTTCAGCTGCAATTTCGCAATTTTTCAGCCGATAAATATGCGAAGAAGTTAAAAAGATTATATTACGCCAATGGCTGTAGTCTGGAAAATTTATCGATTACATCATGTCACTTCTCGTGTTCTTGTAATGTAATGAAGGATGGAAATTGATTTAATAATGGATACCATATTCATATCATTTCTCGGAATAAATAATTTAACATAATTGATTTTTAAAATTTGCTTTATTTTCTCTTAAATGTTTTAACAATAGTCATATCATGTTTCAGAATTTTTTTTTCATACGGCCGGAGTTTGAACCTTCAAAGTTTATTCATAAAATTATTTTCTTGTAGGTTTAAATCGGATGATCAATTTAACTGAGTAAAATTACTGAAGCGGTTAAAAGTTGTAAAGAGAAATCTACCTTTAATTTTGCAACGTATTTAACGGTTAACGGTTTCAAAAAATTTAACGTTTAAATGATGCTTGTAGAAATATGTTGTAAAATTAAAGATAAATTTTCGAAGATTCAGTCAATGGCCCTATGAAAAGTAAGCTCTATAACAGGATATGAATATATATAAAACAATTAAGAGAAAAATAAACATCATTTAACCGTTATATATGTGCATCATACACAATGTTATGTACATACACAACGTGCATCATACACAACAGTTATATATATTATCATATACAATGTGCATATCATCATGTAACTTTCACATAATTAAATTTATCATCGATACAAAAACTACATGCGATCCCTACACATCCCAATCATAACACAGCTTTTAGTTAAATCAATACATTATTTTCCCAAAGCAGAAGGCATCATCTAATTAATTAGAAAAAGGGGAAAAAATGCCGTGAGAGGTGAAACAATTTTCTCCACGTGCTAATTTCTCTCCATTCAATACCAATCTCAATTTGTACTCCCCTCCCCCAGTCTTCACGGAGCAACCGTAAAGAGAGGATTCTACTTCTCTCCAACCCTCTGCTTGCGGCTGAAGTAGATACCAGCAGCAGACGACGATCTGACGGACACACCAACAGACACACGCGCTATCCTTTCCTCGCTCCCGGATAGTAAGGAAGGACTATCCGGCAATCAGGACAATGACTCCGATGCTTCAAAGTGCGGGAACTTTATTTTTGGAGTGCATTGGTTTGTTTTTGTGTTGTGTTGGACGGTCGTCCGGTTTCGGGTATTACAGTCACAGTGAAAGTAATCAAAGAGACGGGACGGACAGACTTCTCTTAATTCTAGTTGACGGTTGTCGATGGGATTATCCTGATCAGGACAGTGCCGGACTTCCGGGATTCAGGAAACTGGCAGAAAACGGTGTCCGAGCACCTTATGTAACTCCAATTTTTCCGGCAAATTCGTATCCGAATTGGTATACTATTATGACAGGTAGGATTCTGTTTTCGAAATTTTAATTGTAAAATATGAATGCTGATACCAAATAAATAAAGATAAAAATAAATTACTAATTATTTAAATAAGAGAAGAGACTATTTAAAAATGAGATTGAAGTAACACTTAAGTAAATAATAAGATTAATCTATTATAATTATACACTTTTTTTTCTCAACCAATTTATACATAATATATATTGTTTATAATAATTTTTTTCTATTTAGCATATGCTTCAGACAATTTTGAATTTATAAACCAAAATAAATATTAATTCAATAAATATTTTGAGTTGAATTTGAATATAATAGAATAAGTAATCATTAATTTCTTTCTGACTTTAGATTTATGCCTTGTTATATTGATTTTTAATTTCATTTTTTTTTCTCTTTTTAAAAGAAATAACAAACTTTTAATAGGAAAATATTGCAAAAGATATATACATATATATTAATTTTATGTTTATAAATAAAATATGGATAAATTATATGAAATTATATACTTTATTTATTTCTTAAATATGTGACAGTTTTCTAAGTTTTTTTTTTTTTTCACTTTTCTATTGAAAGTTTTTAGATATGTATTTGTTTGAAAATTGAATGTTTGAAATTATTGTCATAATAGTATGCAGATATAAATAATTGGATGAATAAATATTTAATTTCTAAATTGAGATTACGCTATAAAATCTTCATTTATTTTTGACTTTGAAATTAAAATTTTAAAGAAAATATTTCTTTTGCTAATATAACATGTAAGTTTTTTCTGTTTCACTTCTGATGATTTGAAGCAGTACTATATGCAAGAAGTGTGATTTTCTCAGGAATCTTTTAAGTAAAAGTAGGAAGATGAGACTCGCATTTCTCAAAGATGTCAATATTACAAAAATATTTTTGGTGGAGCAATTCGTTTGATATTTGCGACTCATTTTACTGTCGTAGGAACTTCTATTGAATATAATTATTATGGCAAAATGTTAATTGAAAATAAAATTCGAACAGAATTTTTTTGTCAACTGAGATGTATTTTCGTTCTTCGAATCGAAGTTAAAATAAGAGCAACAGGAACAATATAATATAGCATCTAAAGTAATTAATTATTTATATCTGCTTATAAGATGCGTTTAAAATAAATTTAATTAAAGTGTTTTGTAAAAAAATCTTCGATTGTGGCTTTAAAAATAAATTATTTTGTTTTATTTTTAATTATCTTAATATAAATGAAAACCTCGTGGTTATGTATGCATGCCATTATCGCTCTTTTTAAACAACTGGACCAAAATCAAATAATTTTTGAACACTTATTAAATGAGACATGTTAAAAAATGTTGCCAATTTTTAAAGTACAATAATTACTTTTAAATTACAATTAATTAATTATTGTTCTGTATAATTAATTATTTAATTAATTATACAGAACTATTAGAAATTAATTAATTAATTATTATTAGAAATTAACAAAAAAAAGTTTTTCTTATATTATGAACTGCTCTACTATTTTTTTGTTAAATTTCACTATTATTTTAGTATGGCTACTGACAAAACGTTTACTCGTTTACAGTAGTGATTTAATCATGTTTAAAACTCAGCTTAAGTCAATCGCTCAAAAAAAGACAATCTTTCTTATGCTTCAGTATTTGTGATCAAAATTTTCAATAATCTTTAAACAAATATTAATAGATTATAAAGAAAATAAGTAGTCAGTAGTATTTAAAAATCTCGGGTTTCCATAAATATACTAATTTCAATTAAGAACAGACAATATAAGATAATAAAATGATTTAGCATATCATAATATTTTATATAAAAGTAGTTTTTACTTTAAAAATATTATACACGAAATAATTTTATTCCTATACAGCACCAGATATATTAGATAGTTAATTTATAAAACAATATTTACTCATATAATAAAAAATGGTTCGTGTTTCTGCTTCTCTGCTATCGTCTTTATGCTCTTCAAGGCCATTTGACTCATTGAGACCAAAATAACCCTTAGTGATCGATTAGTATAAGAGGAAGCTAGCACAATAAAAAGATTTTAAAATAAGAATTCTTTTTTTTACACATTTAATATTACGTGGTAAAACTGGGTGTTTTTTTAAGTACTTTAGCAACTTTTCCCAATATTTTCTCATCAGAGAACTATAATCTTGTAGAATTCGAAAAATCCCTTTTCTAATAAGCGTAATTTCAAGTTCTTGTGTAACATGAATGATTTTTAATGATTTTTCGATATTTTCCGACACACCTTTCTTCTGTAAACATTTGCTAGATTTCATTTTCGATTATTATTCATTCCTTGCAAGCAAAATTTTATCTACAAAAAATAAATAAATTTATAAATAGATATCGGACGAAACGATATTGTTATGGTTCTGAGTCTTAAGTTATCAGTTTCTGCATTTATTCATTTGTCTGTTTTTAATACTTTTTGACAATTTTTTAATTGCCATTTATATATTTGGTTATTTACGTTTTTGGTCCGTTCTAAAAAGTTTAACTTTTAATTCAATCATAGAATATATGAAATAGTGTTTTTTTATCAGTTATACAAAATAAGCTTATTTATCATCATATATTTTGCGTTACTGATCTCCTGGTATCTTAACTTTTATGTTCTAAAATATTGCATTAAGTTTAAAAAAATGTCTAATTGCTGGTAGCCTTGAAGAGTAACGATATTCTTCAATAATACTTTTATGTCATTTTCATGCGCAAAAATAAATATGAAAACGCATATATTAAGCAATATTGCCATATCCGTATAAGGTAATTTTCTGTATATGAGAATTAATTCTTGAATCCGCAAAAAATCCCAATGTAATGTTTCTGTTTATTTTTTCTTTACTTGCGCAAAACAATTTAAGACGATTAATTGCTTATATGCTGATTATTGATTAATCATATTTTGAGTTATAGAAGTAACATGACTTACTTATTCTGGCAGCTGTGTCGTAACTATTTTGTTTTTGCTAAATAAATAGCCCTCAATGATCCAAGAAAATGACACATATGTAGCTAGTCAAACATCTATAAAAGTTATGTTATCTTCTTGCCTGTCATATTTCCTAGAAAAAAAAAGAATTTTATGTATATCATTTGAGATCATGCTACATTTAATGCTATAACAAAATTCAACATGAAAAAATCGTTTGAATTAATATTGATCGCTGAAAATAATTAATTTCGGTCATTCTTAACATTACTAATAAGTTTGAATTGTAGTTCAAATGAAGGACGTTTTAGTTGAATGAAACGTTACTAAAACAATAATTATTTTCTTTAATGCTCTAAATATACATAAAGTAATAATACCATTCAGCGGTTTTACTATTTAACAATGATTCCTTTAAGATGATTTTTTACAGAATTTTTTTTGAACGCATTTATAATCTATTTACGAAAGATAATTCATACATAAAGAAGTTTTGACTGTTTCATCATACATGTTTCCCCAATGTTACATTATTTCTCATTTGTCGGAGTTCAATCAACCAAATGCAGTGGAAAATTGTAAAAATGCAAATATCTAAAAAGCATTAGATCGTTTGAAGAAAGTAAAGAGTTATCAAATTTTCTCCAGAATTCAAATATTATGTGATATGAATATTCTACGGATCATAACGTTATAGCAAAGGGCTATTAAATCTAATAAAGGCATTAAGTTTAACGATAAAGATGATATTGAATATGTTATTTTCACAAGAAAAAATTGCAATAGTACATGATAATAATATAGTACAATATTACATGATAATAATACAATATGGATTACAATGTCAGAAAAAGTCACAGATGATGCGTCTTATTTTTTTGCAGAAATATAAAGTTTTTATAATTAAAGAGTTTTTATGATAAACCTGTATAAGGTAGGATTATAGAATTTTATACTATATCATTTATATATTAAAGTGAATAGGTAATTTTCAATCCTTGTTTACAATTCACATATTTCTAATGAACCAATGCTGTCTATAACGAAGTTTTTAATTGAAATTATGAGAAAGTATAGACTCAGCTGTAATATGACAGGTAAAGTTCAACAAGTAACCATCCTATGTAAAAAGTTCTTAAATAAAAGTGTTTTAAATGTTTTAGGGACTGTAAGTTTTTTTAAACTAAGGAATGCCAGTACTTTTATAGCGATTTTTGATTTCATTATAGACAAAACTGATTTCATTTGATATACATTTCCGGACTACCGACTTTAATCTCTCTATAAAATAAAAGTATGAATTCAATTAAATCTTAATGCAATCTTAAGTTAGAAATTACATTTAAATTTGAGGCATGCTTACTAAATTCATGGTTAATTGTAAAATTTCTCATGAATAATTCATAGAGGATTTATATAAATTATGCAAGTTGCTATGTTCAAGAGAATGGATATTTCAGAGTTAGAAGGTAAATAGATTCAAGTCGTTTCAGAAGTGTGGCAGACAATCTAATAAATTTGAGACCAGTCTGAACAATACAGTCTTATTTTAAAAATGAATTTTCATTAAATACACATTAATTAGGTTCAAAAATGTAGGAATTGCTTTAAAAATTTAATTTTTTAAAATCAGATACTAACTAAATTAAGGCAATTAGCAAATAATAATTAGCTAAATAATAATTAACTAAAATACATTAGTAGTTAACTTAATCTGATTATAAATTTTCTCTCGTCTAATTTAGTCAAATTTAATAATAGTAAGTGCAAAAGTTTTGAGTGAAATTCCATTAATGTATGAAAAATATTAGAAATAATTCGAAAATATGATATTAATATATATTTATGGCAGGCACAGGATTATATTAGAGATGTGGTATTTCCTGCAAAAAATAATTTGATCATAGATTATTTTCTATTAAAAAGAATTTCGCAACATTTTTATTATTTCGTTTATAACTTTATTACAGTCTGTAAGTAACAAAAAAGCAGAAAACATTTATTTTAATTGGATTCATTACTTTCCAACGCAAGAAAGAAAAACCAAAATTGAGACTGAAATTTTCTTTATTAGAAAGCGAAATTAGATTAAATTATTAATCTCTATTAATGCTTTTTCCCGCTTGTGGTGGATTACATTTTATAAATTAATTCTACATTACATGAAACAAGATTACTGTAATGTATTCTTTGATGTAAAATCACGTATTTTCCCTAATGAGGTCGGCGGAAAACTCTTACATATAATAAATTTTTCGGAGTCTCTTTAGAATTTTAATATATTAAGTCTTCTTTGTAAATTTCGCTAAGCCTTTTCTATGATATTTTCCCCTTATATACTTAAATTTAATTTATTTCATCAGAAAATGTTTTTATGAATAACAGTTTTACGAGCGATTACGATTTTTTATTGGAAATTCAAATAATTTAAATTATATTAATAATTTTCAATAGGTTAAGTTATTTTTATCAGTTTTACCGAATAAAGTTTTGGTAGTATAAATAAGTAGTGAATACAAATTCTGGAAAACAGTTTTTTTTTAAAAAGATAATCGCTTAACATATTGCAATCTTTTAAAATATCTGTAATACAGTGGCGTGTATTCAATCAAAGTAAGTGAAGCAGTGCATTTTATCAGCTACCCAGTTGTGTTCTATCTAAAATAGAAAGAAATATTGTTGTATTTTCTCATTCACTATGGATAAATGGCAGAACGGTTTTTGTATTGAATCACCTTTCCTGTATTATTTTTGATATTTTAGCTCATTGTAGGTGCAAATAAACATTCAGTGCTCAATGTAAGCAGGTAAATAGTGCTTCGTCTCGAATCTATTGATTAATTGAGTTAAGATTATATTAAGTTATTCGGAAAAGCTCATTACTCCGGTTTTTCAATTGCCCTTTGGTGTAAAGAATGCGCGTTTAAAGTGAGTAATTGATTAAGTTATTGCCTATCATCTCACTATATGTTCCATTGAGTGAATGCTCAATAATTCACTCTCTCATCCACACTGATTAATTAATTTTTCATAGCCAATTTTGAGTATGAGCTATGCCAAGGGAAAATTTTGCCCCTTGAGTATGAGCCAAGGGAAAAAGAAAAAAAATCATAAAATGAATTTTCGTATGACAGATTACTCATTTGTGAGAGGAACTGCATACTTTTTAACACATTGTGTGGGATCGTATTTTAGTCTTTTTCTTAATATTATTAATTTTATATTCAAATATTTCATATGGCAGTCATTTGCCGATTCATACATTAGTAATAATACAAATATATTTATAAAGTCGTTGCAATATTTTACAAAATGCTACTTGGCCTGTAAGTAGTCTAAATATTTCAAATTCAACGCCGGATTATTTTTTTTAAAAAATTCAATCATAGAAATAAACAGTATATAATATAAATTCTGGAGTTTTTTTTTAATAGAAACTTATGTAAATGTTGAAGTAATCATCCAATGGATAAAAATGTCCACTTTCTCTCCCCCTCTTTATATAAACTACTCTCTTCATCCTAAAAATGGATATCAAATATTATATACTATAAATGATCGTCAATGTTCAGCGTTTTTACATGTAACAAATAATAGCAATTTAACCTTCCTTATAAAAATTTCCAGCTGAATGACATTTTAGAAATTTTTTTGAGTATTTATCTTTTCGGAAGAATGCTTTCAAATAATAGACAATGAATATACAATAAACGAAATATATTTGATTAAAGGCAATAAAATCAAAATCGACGCCCGTTTACAGCACATGAATGAAAGCAGAAAAAAAAAATGAAGATAAGCGTTAAGAAAACGAACTTTGGAAAAGAGTGTAAAATATTTTAAAGGATCTGCTGCCTACGCTTTTAGTCGGGGTTTGGCTGAACTGATGCCTCTAAATTCAAAGGAAGAAAGAGTTAGTTTTGGTCTTCTAATCAGTCAATTAATGGTTTTTTTACAATTAGTTGCAGTGGATTTTTTTAAATAAAGTTCTGCGTTCATCTATTCCAAACCGGATAGTGTTCCACATGAGGGTTTTAAAATATAGGTTTAGTAGTGTTAAATCTATCAGTTCTGTGTGCAGTACGTTTACATAGGTAGCCGAACAGTGAATCCTAGTTTGCGTTTCTCTTCCTTGTTGATTTACTTTCTGCGTAATTTTAACGTTTTTTATTGCTTTTTTTTCTTTGATTATGGCGCTCTCTGACAGAAAACATAAGCAAAGAAATAAGTTAAGAGTAATTTCAGAGGATGTATGATCGTATACAAAAAGTGCAAAAATTCATCCAAATCAACAATTCGATTTTTGAAATATGAAAAGTTATTAAAATCTACTTGATAATTTGTTGTCGAGGTTTCTTTTCTTTTCATGATGAACAGCTTTTCAAAAATAGCATTCAAGCATGGAACAAGTTAAAATGAAGTATATTTTACTATTTTCCATACGAATAACCAAAACTTTCGTTATAAACTTAATGCATTATTACATAAAAATTAAAAACTTTATCTACTTTTATTCGTTTTTTGATGTTAGAATCCTATACATTTGATCTATAAATTAAACGTTTTATCTGGGATTTGCTTGAAAAAAATAAAAGAAATTCCAATAAAGCTTTTTTAATTTATCTTATACAAAATATACAAAGAGAAAGCCTTGTAATCTTGAAAAAAATGGAAATTGAGATTTTGATTAATCTTCGCTTTCAGAAATCCCTGAAACACATTTTTGGACTTATGCCTGTCTGTAAACACCATAATTCAAAACCGCTTTATAAGAATGAAATTTGACATATGGACGCAAGACCAAAACAGCAGATTTTTTTTCAAATTTTGAACGAAACGCATTCACAGAAAGTTTGCCTGTCCTGCTATCAAAGTGCGAGTGATCATGAAAAGTACAAAATAAATAAAAACACTTAACAAGCAGGATTTGATACATAGCTTTAGCATATAAAATGTAGTTATTTATCAAATTTGAAACCAAATCCTTTAAGAGATTGACCATCTGCCGGTCATTAATTTTTCATGTATACAAATGAAGTAATTCAAAAACCTATTTAATTAAATAAGTAACAATTGATATGGGATTTTGTGATTCAACTGAAGTTCTTTGGTGAGTATTGGTTTCATTCAGTTGGTAAAGAAGATGCTCAAAATAAATATTTGATATCAGTGGTAAATCGCCAAAAGATATAAGTAAAAATCGCTAAGTATCACATCCTAGATCAAGCAAAATAGCTAGATGCTCACCAGTGTTTAAAAATGTCTTACAATAAATATACAAGTGCTAGTTTTTTTTTCTATGCTATGAAGCACACAACTCTCATGTGTGGGACTCTAAAAAATAAAAATCTGAGCATTCACGATCTTGCACAAGTCTACGGTTTTATGGGGAAAGAAGGGGAAAGGGACAGAGAAACATCATAAGAGAGTATGCGAGAGAGTTTTGCATAAATCACTCCTGCTGGTTAGAATTCTAATTATTTTCAATTAGCTAAAATCTTTAGAAGTAAAAATACACATCTTGACAGTTAAAAATCTTATTAATGATAATTCATTATTTTTTTTCAAATATATATTTAATCGTTATATTGTAATTAATTTGAAAATATATCTGTTTAAATATAATTAGTCAATTTAATTTCACTTTCTTAAGTAAGAACAATTGAAACAAGTATTTATAATCTTTCATGAATGTATTTTTATATAAATTTTTCATTCAATTACCAGAATATACAGATTTAATTTATTGTAACTGAATCAAACGAAGATTTTTTTTTTTTTTTTTACTTCTGAAGATGAAAATACTTCCAGAAAGAATAAAATGTTTAAGATTTAATTAAGTGTAATTAATCGGAAATGAATAAAAACTTTTACTGTTTCTTTGCAAATTTTTTTATTCTTTTCTTGTTTTTTTATTGAAAGATTTTTTTTTCTTTCAAAGTTCATCGGATATTTAATTCTTTGTGAAATTGAACTGTTATTGCGTAATGCCAGATACGGTTGATACGAAAGATAATCAAATACATCTCTAGGCAAAGTCGCTGATTATCAAATGAATTATATTTATCCTAATTAGAAGGAATTATATCAGTGTAAAACGTTAAATGTATATTCAAACGATTATGTAAAGGGAAATGCTTTTGAAACAAGTTTCAAATAATAAATAACATTCTTTTTTACATTTTAGTGTACAAAAGGAAAATATTACAACATCCCAAAAACATTCGACTTAAAGTTTATCACGAATCTCCCCATTTGAGCCTAATCTGAGTGTGAAGCATTTTATCTATCTGTATACAGTCAATCTTATCAACACAGGCGGATAGATTCAAATTTCAGATCTCTAGTTTAATGCGGTAATTCAGAAATGCATTTAATTAGAGCAATGAAAAATTTTCACAATATCCTTACACAGAATTTGCAAATTTATATTAAATTTTAGTTGAAATTCATGCACGAGAATTCTGTCTCTTTATCTTCCATGATTGCACTATAAAATTAAAGTGCAAAAACGTAGTAATGTGAAATTTGGCACATTGTTTTTCATTTTATAATTGCGTATTATATTTTTGAACATTTATCCGTCACTGTTAAGATAATCTGTCAGTTTATTTGTGTGTATAAAAATGCAATTACTCCAAAATGCAATGACCTTGATGAACGAACTTTGTAATTTAGTCTTATAACCATGATCGCAAAATTTTTGAGCTCAAATTGCGCAAAGATTTGTATCTAGACAGTCGAAAGGATCAATATTAATATTTGTTTTTTATACCACGGTACACAAAACGTCGTATAGTGAGAGAAGGTTGTAAGAAAGAACTCTCATTTGCGGGTTTTTTTTTTTTTTTTTTTTTTTTTTTTTTTTTTTTTGTAAATTTTGAGGGTTTTACGCTTTTCTTCCCACACTTCAAGGGATGCAAACTCTTTGAAGGAGAAGAGAAATTTCTCAATATTTGGACAAATTGAGAGCGAACATCTCTAGGCAAAGTCGCTGATTATCAAATGAATTATATTTATCCTAATTAGAAGGAATTATATCAGTGTAAAACGTTAAATGTATATTCAAACGATTATGTAAAGGGAAATGCTTTTGAAACAAGTTTCAAATAATAAATAACATTCTTTTTTACATTTTAGTGTACAAAAGGAAAATATTACATAATCCCAAAAACATTCGACTTAAAGTTTATCATGAATCTCCACCATTTGAGCCTAATCTGAGTGTGAAGCATTTTATCTATCTGTATACAGTCAATCTTATCAACACAGGCGGGTAGATTCAAATTTCTCTATAAAATTAAAGTGCAAAAACGTAGTAATGTGAAATTTGGCACATTGTTTTTCATTTTATAATTGCGTATTATATTTTTGAACATTTATCCGTCACTGTTAAGATAATCTGTCAGTTTATTTGTGTGTATAAAAATGCAATTACTGCAAAATGCAATGACCTTGATGAACGAACTTTGTAATTTAGTCTTATAAGCATGATCGCAAAATTTTTGAGCTCAAATTGCGCAAAGATTTGTATCTAGACAGTCGAAAGGATCAATATTAATATTTGTTTTTTATACCACGGTACACAAAACGTCGTATAGTGAGAGAAGGTTGTAAGAAAGAACTCTCATTTGCGGTTTTTTTTTGTTTGTTTTTTTTTGTAAATTTTGAGGGTTTTACGCTTTTCTTCCCACACTTCAAGGGATGCAAACTCTTTGAAGGAGAAGAGAAATTTCTCAATATTTGGACAAATTGAGAGCGAACATCTCTAGGCAAAGTCGCTGATTATCAAATGAATTATATTTATCCTAATTAGAAGGAATTATATCAGTGTAAAACGTTAAATGTATATTCAAACGATTATGTAAAGGGAAATGCTTTTGAAACAAGTTTCAAATAATAAATAACATTCTTTTTTACATTTTAGTGTACAAAAGGAAAATATTACATAATCCCAAAAACATTCGACTTAAAGTTTATCATGAATCTCCACCATTTGAGCCTAATCTGAGTGTGAAGCATTTTATCTATCTGTATACAGTCAATCTTATCAACACAGGCGGGTAGATTCAAATTTCTCTATAAAATTAAAGTGCAAAAACGTAGTAATGTGAAATTTGGCACATTGTTTTTCATTTTATAATTGCGTATTATATTTTTGAACATTTATCCGTCACTGTTAAGATAATCTGTCAGTTTATTTGTGTGTATAAAAATGCAATTACTGCAAAATGCAATGACCTTGATGAACGAACTTTGTAATTTAGTCTTATAAGCATGATCGCAAAATTTTTGAGCTCAAATTGCGCAAAGATTTGTATCTAGACAGTCGAAAGGATCAATATTAATATTTGTTTTTTATACCACGGTACACAAAACGTCGTATAGTGAGAGAAGGTTGTAAGAAAGAACTCTCATTTGCGGTTTTTTTTTGTTTGTTTTTTTTTGTAAATTTTGAGGGTTTTACGCTTTTCTTCCCACACTTCAAGGGATGCAAACTCTTTGAAGGAGAAGAGAAATTTCTCAATATTTGGACAAATTGAGAGCGAACATCTCTAGGCAAAGTCGCTGATTATCAAATGAATTATATTTATCCTAATTAGAAGGAATTATATCAGTGTAAAACGTTAAATGTATATTCAAACGATTATGTAAAGGGAAATGCTTTTGAAACAAGTTTCAAATAATAAATAACATTCTTTTTTACATTTTAGTGTACAAAAGGAAAATATTACATAATCCCAAAAACATTCGACTTAAAGTTTATCATGAATCTCCACCATTTGAGCCTAATCTGAGTGTGAAGCATTTTATCTATCTGTATACAGTCAATCTTATCAACACAGGCGGGTAGATTCAAATTTCTCTATAAAATTAAAGTGCAAAAACGTAGTAATGTGAAATTTGGCACATTGTTTTTCATTTTATAATTGCGTATTATATTTTTGAACATTTATCCGTCACTGTTAAGATAATCTGTCAGTTTATTTGTGTGTATAAAAATGCAATTACTGCAAAATGCAATGACCTTGATGAACGAACTTTGTAATTTAGTCTTATAAGCATGATCGCAAAATTTTTGAGCTCAAATTGCGCAAAGATTTGTATCTAGACAGTCGAAAGGATCAATATTAATATTTGTTTTTTATACCACGGTACACAAAACGTCGTATAGTGAGAGAAGGTTGTAAGAAAGAACTCTCATTTGCGGTTTTTTTTTTTTTTTTTTTTTTTTTTGTAAATTTTGAGGGTTTTACGCTTTTCTTCCCACACTTCAAGGGATGCAAACTCTTTGAAGGAGAAGAGAAATTTCTCAATATTTGGACAAATTGAGAGCGAACACATTCAATTAATTACACGTGTCAAATAATTGAATGCGCGAAATTAAAGTGATAATTTATCTTGATACGATAGCCTTTCGAATCTTTTCAAATTTTATGAAATTTATACATAATATGAATGTAAGTAGTATATTGCTGAAGTGTGTAATGAATTTTAATGACTTTTTAATTAGTATAAGAGCTTGGGAATGAACAAAATAAATCGTTTGACTGATTTTAGCAATTTTTAATAGGAAGAAATTTAATTATTTATCTATTATTTCGAATATTTTAAATTTTATACTGAAGTAATTTATTTATTTTAGAAAAAGTAGCTTCATATTAATGGACTATTATGTCTCTGTCTGTGAACAAGATAACACAAAACTGTTTTGCGCTAGATGGATGAGATTAGGTATATAGTATATACTTCAAATATGTAGATTTTCATCAAATTTGAAACAAATTTTTCTCAAAGAGCTACAATGAAATATAAACAACCCATAGTACGAATTTCAGATTACTTCATTGAATTTCTGGTGGATAATCTGAGAGAAAGCAACCAAAGTGAGCTTTAATTTCAAAAATCTTTAAATTCAAACAATTCAACTCTAAGTTCATTGAATATTGTTAGAACTGCATTGAATTGAACGAGACCATACTTGTTAATCGTATATATGGCGGCGAATGGCAAAAAGTTGTGCCGTTTTTAAGACGATAAGTCGTCAGTTATGACAACTTATTTTACATCTCTCATTATAATAGTAAATTTGGCGAGTGTTGATAGATTTGACTAAAATAGTACCCACCTTAGCGAATATTTGGTACTCGATTCTTCTGTTTTAGCCCAAAAATGTCCTTTCAGTCAGAAAAAAGGAAACCTCAAAAGTAGGTTTAACCGTAGCCAGATGGGTAACCGATATAACTTGCCTAAGGAAATTATCTTTAAAAACTAATCCTTGTATTATCTTAAGGAATTTCTTTTTTAATTATATCAATTCCATTTCAATTTTTTCTCTTAATAATCATAATTGTTAACGATGCTTTTAAATGTTATGATGGAATCCAAACTCATCCACCCAAAAATTTAATCGTGTTCTTTTAACTCTTAATCGTGTTCTCTTAACTCTTAATCATGTTCTCCTAACATTTTTTAAAAATTTATAGTTAACTGATTCATTTGAATTTATATTTTTCCTTCTTATCAAACAACAATGCGAATGCTTTTTTTTTAAAAACAGGATGCATTCTATTTTAATGATTTAACAGCCTAAGAAGTCAGTCTGGGCAAACATGCAGGTTACCAAAATCGACTGGTTTGTGATAATCTTCCACTTTTTACTTAAAGTATTAAATGCATTAACTTCTTATAACAGCTTAGAAAAAATTTAACTTTTCGATACCTGCGAATACTTCTGTACCTACAGACATTCAGAATCTCATATACTAAAAACTAGAAGAATAAAAAAAAATCTAAGGGAAATTTTAAGTCGATAAGATAAATAAAGGAATTTTTTTAATATTTTTGTTTTCTAGTAAAAAGACAATTCAAAAATACTTTTTTTTTCTTTTTCTCTTTTGCTAAAGAGAAATTGCTGCATTACATTGTGGTTCACTACACATTTAAAGAGCCTTTCTTAACCAGTGACGCAGAAGACTGTTGAATTTCTGGTATCCAGTGAACCAATAGAAAAAGAAATGCCAACAAACACAATATACAGATAAAGCTCGCTGGGTAAGATCGATAGTACTTACCAATAGCAATGTTTAGATTGTAAAGAAAATACTTTTTTTCTTCTTTTAGAACGTTTTCGCTGTTTCTTAATTTATTTTGTTGAAAAACGAAAAATTTTCAAACGTACATTTTTTTTTGAGAAAAATATACCATGATTAAAGTCATGTTTTGCCTTTATTAGTCATGTTATAACCTTATATTTCTTTCTTATAACTTTAAATTCTTTATAAAGTCATGTTATAACTTTATATTTCTTTCTCTTCGTGACTAATTAAGGGAATTTTTGAAGTAAAAAAAATGGCTCCATGAATATTTAAATCATTATTGATAAATTTAATTAAGATAATGCATTAAAGAGGGAAACGTATTTTAAATAAATGCTTTTTTCAAAGTTGTATTGTTGTTTCAAATTAGCATAAGTAATTTTTACTCTGATTGATTGCTACTATGAAAGGGTTTACAGCATTCTCTCTATATCTTAGCTGTAACCAATGGATGTTAAAACAAAACTTAGTTACGTTACCGACTTAAATTTCAGAAAAGTTAAAAATAGTGTTTCATTCACACTTAGTGACAGATTTCAGCATTTTGTGACTCTAGAAAGGACACAATATGAGGCATCAAATTTCAATTAATTCAAGATAATTATTAAGAGAAATTTAAAACTAAATGAACAGTAAATTAGCTTCACATTTCAAACGATTTAGAATTCAGCATCATGCTGATTGTTTAATTTAGATAATTTTTTTGCTTTAAAAACTTTGCGAAAATGAATATGGTTTTTATCTAATTATTGTGACTCATAATTGCGCGGCATCTATGATTTATAGAATTACATTCATGATTTATAGAATTTGCAAATTTATTGGACTTATCTGCTGTCCGCTCGCATCTCAACGGATCTAGGCACATGCCTATTCGGAGATCCATCATTATATTTATATGCTTAAAAATTATTTGAAAATAGATTGTTGATTTGAATACTAAGAATTAACGTACTTAATAATAACAAACGTGTTTGTTATGAAAACGCTAACAGATAATAAAAATGAAAAACTATTGAAAAAAATGGTGAAGACGTACTTTATTTTGTTCAATCATCTGAAATTTAAATTGAAGTTACTTATAAAATTCTGCTCTACGCTTACAAAAATCTGATTTAAGACGTTACTATTACCGCATGTTATATTACGTTAATATTACCGCATAATAATACTCGTGCACTTAATTAATATAACTAATATAATTATTGTTAATATTGTGACGAATCTGCTATATTGTCTAAACTTGAAATAGTCTCATAATGAAGGTGATAGTTTTACAGCCATTTTGGCGGATTCTCAATGGGTGCAAGGTCAATGATGATGGACTTTACAACAAAAATGAAGGTTCTCGAAATTGCAATAATTAAGGCAATATCTCTGTTAGAATTTAAGTTTCAGTGATTATTCTTGAAGGGTTTTTTTTTTTTTTGTAAATCTTGACGGATAACTTATATAAAGCGTGAGGCGAAAACGAGTCCGTGAAAGAGTTGGACTCTCACTTTGATGTGTGCTCTCGAGAAAAAGCTGCCCAAGTGCAATCTGTGATACTGTATTGTGTTTTTATTCATTAAGAATAAAGTTGTTATATTTTGTTATTCTTTTATATAAGAACGGGGAATCCACGATAAAAGCAGTGCGAAAGTTCCGCATAGTGAAAGTAATCACGACAGATAAAAGCCCCATTTCTTTGAGTGGGATATCGAATAAAGTCCACCATTTTGAGGAGACGGCGCGTTTGGAGGCTCGTGCAGGAAGTGGCCGATTATCCGTTAGTGCGGACCGTGTCCCTTTTGTACAAAGTTTCAAGTGACATTTGGAAGCCGAAGATCAAAGGGGATAGTAGTACCCATAAAGCTGAGAAAGAAAAGGGGATTCCGGATATCAACGCATCCAACGCCTTCAATCCTACGCATTTTTCATGGAATCTTGAAATTGCATCAAGATACAGGCACTTCACCAATTATTGCAAGCAGATTCCGATGAAAGATAAGCCTGTGCAACATGGGTGCTTGCGCAAATGGGTCATGACCCACAATGCTTGCTAAACATCATATGAACATATGAACCCACTGTTCACTGTATGGTTAAGTTAATATGCAAAACAGTTGTATTTGAACGACGTCAAAGCCTTGTGAGTCCATGAATAAATCTCTACATTCTTCGTATGTGACTGTTTGATGTGGTTTCACCGAGTCCTTCACTCTGTTCCCTTTCCTTTTTGAAGAGTGTTGTGGTTATTCGGTTGGAGAACCTTTTCTGTCACTTCAGAACGGTATCTTAGCTTTATCGAGGGCCACGTTATGCTTGCTTTCCAGAAAAGAAGTACATTGTCTGCAGTCATGCAGGATGTTGCCCCATTCTCAGGTTGCTCGTTCCGTCAAGACGTTCCTCCTAGACATATTCACTGTGGATCGAGTGATATGCAGAGGATGGTGATTATCTGGCCCTCACGATCGCCAGACCTTACTCCAGCGAACTTTTGGTTGTGGTGGATATCTAAAGTCTCATATCTACCGGGGCTGTCCAATCACTTTGGTGGAATTGAAAGATGCCATTCAATGGGTCAGCGGTGGCGTCGATATCGACATGCTACACTCAACTATAATAGGGGTAACTACGCGCCTCTCTTACTTAATACTATGTAGTGACGGTTATATTGAAAAAATTTTGCTTCGAAATAAAATGCACTGCGTTAAGTTACACTGCTCTGTTTTTCTAATTTGCATAACAGTTTGACGTGTGAGGGCAATTTTTTTGAATACTTTTATTATTCCAACAAAAATAAACCAAATGAAACAAAATGTGTATGTTAATTAATACCTTCATTTTGAATTTTATTCATAAGAAGTTTCTATGATTGCTTACTGCATAGCTGAGAAATTTATTTCCAAAATCATTTTTTTTATAGATGTGACTATATTTGCTATATATGGATTATTTTATTACATTGAATAAATGACAGCTGTGTGTTTCGTCAATGCATAATTCAAGGAAGACATTTTTTCCAAATCACATATTAAAATAAAAAAGACAAATTATTGAAGAAGAATGTGCATTACTTTTTTTTTCTTTGTCACTCCCTTTTCTCCTAGAATTGCAATTTTCGCAATTACACTCAATCATATTTTGTTTTAATTCGTTATTGTTTGTTCATTCGTTTTCCATTATTTCGTCTTATTATTCACAAGATGACGTCACTTTCGTAATTAGTAAACTTGCATTATGTAAGAGTTTTGCATATTTAGAAAAAAGAAGACATTCTTCAAATAAATTTAAACGTACTTGTTGTTAATATCGTAGAAAATTTAATAAGCATACGAAATATGTAGATAGAGAAATATTTGCATGGAAAGTGTGTTTTGGATATGCTATAAAAGGAATAAAAATGACGATTCAATTATATAATAAATGCCAAAAATCTTTTTATACCAGGATATATTTTGAGTAAAACTGAAAATTTATAATCAAGCAATTCTTATAAATTGACTTAGTGAATCAATTTTTGCATCTTATATTCAAAGCGGTAAATCATTATGCCTCTTATAAGGCTTTACATTTTTATAAATGTGTATGGGTATTCCCTAGAGGACACATGTGGCATTTTAATAGCGTATTTTCGGGATTAAACATATGATATCAAAAGGATTTATTTACTTCAGTTTCTTAGTATGAATTCTTTAAATTTATTTTAGAACAGATTGGAGGATTTTCAATGGAGTAACGTTATGCAAATATTATATCTGTAGTCCTCCATTAAAAATGTGTGAAATGAAACATTACTCTTTTTCAAAGCATTAAGCGAAATTTCTGTTTCTCACATTGTGTAGTTATATTACAAATGGAGATGAATTCTGGTATGAATAAATTGTATAAACTAAAAGAGAAAATACAAGACATAATATGGCCATCTTACATCACTTATCAACTAAGCCTCAATCGCACATTCTTTTCTAAATCCTAAGGCTAAGACGGAGCGACATGGGTGACAGTGAACGACATACAAGGCAAATAAATAGTTCTAAAGATTGGTGTAGTAACACCGTGACATTAGGGCAGTGTAATTCGACTAAGTGGCCTTAAGTGACAGATATTGAAGGATGGCTTGAAGGTCACCGGTGATAAATAATTTTGTACCAGCAATGGGATAAAAAGAGCCGTGATGGTATTTTTCTATCGCAATAGATTTATATTATGGGTGATGATTTAAATTGGTGAGAAAGACGACAGAATGAAATGCAAGGATATACTTAATATCAAAAAGGATATACGTGTCAAAAACTGATGTAAATCGAAAATTTTATCCTTGAAAAGTTTCATGGCAGGATGTAAGTGAAATAACCAAGAATTTCCCACAAATATTGATTTTTATTCAAATATATAAGCTTTTCAATTTCAATATGTATTCAATATTTCAGAGCAAACATTCATATCGAATAAATATTTGTGTTGTCGGAATAAACAATAATACTTTGAGAAGTATTTTCAATATATTTTTCAATTCTTTTGTGAACTTTATAGATGTTTTCAACAACACTATGGAATTTTTCATTGAAAAGGTATTAAACTATTATTTTTATTATTGAATGAAGAATGAATATTGTATAGACTGGAAATGAAGTGAAAAAGCAAATAAATATGGCTTATACGAAAAAAAAGTCTTTACAAAACAATAATAATTTTCCTAAACTAAGAATAATTTAGTGCTAAAATAAATGAGTTTCTTCTTTTTTAAAGTTTTTTTCATCGTTTTCTGATTTTAAATTCTCGAAGGGTATGTGGCGGATTGTAATGAGCGAGGATAGAACCTTGGACCTTGTGGTTCCCAGCCGGGTAACATGACCACAATACAAAAGCAATTGCTCGTGTATATCGCAGCTGTTAACTGGCTTATAAGCTTTCACCGCAGACTTTGGTTTTTACTGCGGCAAGTGAATCTGACGACTTTGGTTTACTGTGGATAGATGGCGCCACAACATCTGTACGAAGGTTGAAGGTTCATCGTCCGAGGTCACCAATGGGATGAACGATTATCGAACATGGGACCTTATGGTTCGCATCCCAGTAACAGAACAACAATACAAAAACAATTGCTCGTGTAGCGTAGCTGTTAACTAGCTTATAAGCTTTTACCAAGGCACTTGCTCCCAAAGTGATCATGCTATTCATTGCCTCATAGTTATTTTCTAAACTACACAAACATATACACATAAACATATATATCTTCACATTATCTACTAGGCACTCGCTAAAGTGAAAATAAGATCTTTGCTGAAATAATAGCAATGTTTTCTGTACGCTTCAATTAATTGGCGTTTATTAATTTTTTTGATATTTAAAAAGTCAAGTTAATACAATCGAATAATCAACTCGTTAGTTGATAGAATCAATCATCAATCAATTGAAAAAAACATCAATACAAAGAATCAAACGATTAAAAATATTATTATCATGGAAATTGAGACAATATTATTTATTTTTCGATATCTAAAGAATCACATTAATACAATCAAGCAAACAATAAATTAATTGATAGAATCCATCATCAATCAGTTGAAAAATACAAGAAACAAACGACTTAACATATTGTTATAATTAAGAAAATGAAGTTCCGATGATTGATAAAATTATGCTTATTTATTACCGCAATCTAAAAATTGGTGACACTTTGAATTGCATAGAACTTTATTGAACGGCACTTTTGAACTTGAATGATACAGAAACCGCTAATGTGCATATTGCCTAGTTAAAATACGGAAAACTCATGATTTCGCATTTTAACAATGCAAATCAGTTAATATGCAGATTAGCTATGTAATCTGCACATTAAAGACTTTCGAATTTTAACATTAACTTATATACGACTATTTTTAACAGCTATTACTAAGCCAGATCTAACCTTCTAGTTTCTTTGCAATTTTTATAACAGTTTCACAATATTTTGCTAAATATCTTTATTAAGAACGGGAGACTGAAGTATGATTAAGATATTGTAATTTTCTTGGCATTATACTAACTCAAATGATTATGAATAGAAATCTGTATTTCATTTAAGCATTTCTCCGTTTGGAAGTAACTATCAATCTCTAACGGTTGAAAAATTAGCTAATGGACCATGATTAGAAAGCATGCTCTCCATATTTGGTTTTATGTCTAGACATTTTTCGTTCAAACTCAGTTCATTTTGTTAAATCACTGGCGAAAATTCTTTTTTATATTTTTATTGTGAATTTTGGTACGGAATCTGTCATTTTATTCATTCATTTTCCCATCATTCTTCTTGGCGAGTGTCCAAAAAGTGAAAATAATACATAAATAAAATCATATCCAGGTTTGGAGTCATTTTATGGCCTTTAAAAGTTTATGGATGAAGATATATTTGAAATATACTTTTTAACTATTCAGCTTTTTAAGATTGCTTATTTCAAATACTAGATTGAGAGAACTAAATGGATCTGAAATCTTTAAGCTCATTCAGATAGACAATACAGAGCAAATATTGTGTGCCTCTTTCTTTGATTTTTAACAAGATTTTTATGTACATTAAGTAAATAATTGACGAATATTGCTCGTTCAAACATTATATTAATTATGTACATTATGTAAAATTGGGTAATTGGATTGGAATACATTGAAAATATATAAAAATATATTATTTGTTGCTATTTTAGATTGTACAGGGCATTTTTATAGTCAAATTTTAAAATGGTAGGTCAAATGTACAGAAATAAGCCTTTTTTAAACAAAATATAGACTTGAAAACAGAAAAGACGGCTATTACAAATGATTATTTGTTAACAAAATTAATTATAAAATATATCTAATGATCATATCGTTCACTGAAACAGAATGAAATTTTTAGATTGGGATATATTGAGGTATTTTTTTTTACAATGATGTGAGAAACAAAATTTATCTCTCATATTTATAGTTGCCATGAGAAAAGTTCGGAAATTTAAAATGGAAATACCCTTTTTTATTGGACTAGAATTTTCACAATAAAAAAAAAAACATAGATGGTGCTGGAACGTTGACTACAACATGAAAACACTGGAAAACACTGTTGGGGGGAAAAACCCCACAATATGTACCAACAAGTACAACAACAACAACAACAAAAATTTCTTAATGTTCCAGTTTCTACTTTGCGTTTATACTTCATAGAGGGAATCATATTGAATTATTATATTTAATGATTTATAATCTTATTATATTATTATGAATATTTAAATAAAACATTCAATCGGGAATGCTTTTTTAAAGATATTCTTTAACTTATTTTAATTAACTAACAGAGGCTTTTAATTTAATTTTGTAGATCAATTCTATGTATGTTATTTCCTCAGTTATATAATTTTTTTTACCCCTTTTACCAAACAAAAGAAAAACAGAATATTACGGCTTCAATGAACTATTTCGTTTTACCTAAGTATGTTACCGAAAAAGATTAAGATTATCGATTGCTTTTAAGTAATCACTAGCTGACTACTCCGATCAGCTCTGAGGCACACGAATCAATCTGAATGATCAAATCACCTCGACAGCATTGGCGGGTGCTGAGGTTGAGTTCTAAAGGTTATTACCGGTCGCTTTGCAACCCTCCGGTGGGAAGTACGTTTCGTCATATTTAGATTGCTTTTAAGTAGCAATACTCGTTATCCGAGATATGAACCATATGTAGTCCGATAATAAAGACTGTTTTACATAAGCATTTGTTATCAGTTTTGTTCGCATGAATCTGTCGTTTGAATCATGGGAAGAACTACCTATGAATCTATAACCTATTCTAGATAATACATTGTTTTTTTTTTTTTTTAACTTTCTGCTCTTGCCATATGAATCAATTGAACTAAAATTGCTAACAACTGATCATAACATTTTCCATTTGCTTTTATTTATGATAAATGGCAGAAAATAATATCACTTCGAAAATAATTGTAATTATGATTTTAGGCCGCGGTGGCCTGGCGGTAAGGTCTCGGCTTCGGAAATGGAGGGTTTCAGGTTTGAGACACGATTCCGCTGAAGAACCGTCGTGTAAGCGGGTCTGGTGCACCATAAACTCCTCCCGCTTGTGTGGTGTGGAGAGGGGTTTTCAGCTCAGGTGTCGTCCTCGTCATCTGACCGCGGATCAAAATTGCGAGGTTTGTCCCAAAATAGCCCTAGTGTTGTTTTAAAACTGGACGTTAATATGATTAAACTAAACTAATTAATCATGATTTTAATTTTTTTTTTTTAAACTTTTGGCTGAAATAATATTGATTGCCAGAAACCATTAAGATTATAAATTTTGTATCTTCATATGAATAACAATCAATGATCCTGTTTTGCTCTTCCTAATTTTTATCTAATACTTAAAGGAAATGATAAATCATAAACAATGAGAATTATGACTTCATAAGATTTTATTTACTACAGCAATTGGGTATTAGCTTGTTTGTGCGAGTTAAGAAAATTTAGTAGTTAATGTATTTGTTTTTATATGATGGAGATTTCTTAAGTTATTTCATTTATTTTATTCATTTAGAGTAAATTTTTTGAGACTTTTTTAATCTCATATATAAGGAGACTTAACTTCGTGTACTTTTTTAACCACATACATAAGGAAAATTTAATTTCTCAAAATCATTTATTAGAAAACTTTCTCTCAAATTATGAAACGACATACATAAATATATATATATATATTTCTCGGGAATAAATGTAAGAATTTAATTCTTAGAAGTGCTTATAAGTTTTAATTTATAAAACTTTTCGAATTTTTCGATTTGACTAGCATTAGCATAATTATAAATATTTTTAAATGTTTTAAAAGTCTGTAAATCTGACTTATTTTTCTCATGTGCATTATAAACAATCTCAATTTTGGCTAGTTTTACAAATAATTTGCCATTAAGTCTGACAAATTACTTGTCAAATAAAATTCTGAGAAAAACTTTTTTTTTAAATCTTATTCCAAAACAAAAAGATTAATTTTTTATTGAAAGATTCTTTTCAAATTTAAATTTAGAAGTCATGCATAAATAAGTATACAAACATGAACGTCAGATCCAGGAAATTAGGGAAGTAAAATGCTGTCTTCCTGTAAATACACACGAATGGCTGAATGTCTGGAAAATTATATATTTATATTAAATATTCATCTTTTGAAGATACGCGGAGTAAAGAGACTAAGGAATTAGAATTAGAATAAAAGTATTATCTCATAAATTTGCAACATGAGGTGAGATTTTTGAATTCAGTGACAGCAGAAATTTAAAATCAATTGCAACGCTTTATTTTTTGATGATAGATGTGTTTTTTATGGTTTTCCAGTCTATTGAATCTATTAGTTATAGTTAGGCTCGAAAAAATTTTATCTTTTAAAAAATTCAAATAAAAGGGCTTATTAAGTGTCCTTTTCATATAAATTCTTTATTAAAATTACTAGTCTTATTAAGAGTCTTAATTAAGAGCTGAGGTAATAATTTTACTCATAAATATAAGAATAAAAATTGTTTACAAATGAGAATGTTTTATTTTTTATAGTCAAACTATTTTTGAAATTCGAATACTTGTGTTGGAATATTTTCACGAAAAAATATTTTTACATTTGTCTCTTAAAATTCAATGTGATTTTTTTTATTTTTTAAATCGTAGTTGAAATTTTTAATTTTAAAAATTTTGTTGAATTATTTTTTAAGAAAAAGTATTTGTCATTTTACCATTTCCTACTGGAGATGATCATATGGAATTGGCAAGATAGAGCACTATGGCACGTGACATTTGATGATTAAGTAAATCAACGACCGTTTTCTATAGGCATACTAATTCTTAATACTCGAAAAAATACGGAAGCATTTATTGTTCATGAAAAGGATTTCCAGGTAGATGAAGAACAATTTTATTATACCAGCCATTTTTCGCAAGGTTCAAATTTATTCCATGGTATATTAAATGGCACCCTTTTAATAGTAAGTATGTTATAAAAATAATTCAGCGATTTTGTATTTGTTTAATAATTATGTTCATATGGCTAAGATTAATCTGCATTTACAGTGATTTGGAAATTTTCTTTCCAAATCATAGATTTCTTCGCATATTTTGAAAGAGAAATTGCTCTGAGAACTCCAAATCATTTATTTTTTTAGAATTTTCTTGTAATGAATTCAAATTTCTTATACCTTATTGAAAATTTTCATTTAATGATTAAATTAAAAAATTACTATATTTTGGTTTTATCAGAGCATTTACCGTTTGGTTTTATTGCATCGAATCGAACACAGAACCATTTGTATAATAAACAGTAATTTAACAGAAGATATTTTTTTTAAATAGATAATCTATTGCCTTCAGTAATATTTTCTATTAAAATGTTTTAAAGAAGATTTAGAAAATTAAACATTTAAAATAACAGTTAACTTCGGAAAAGTAAATAGAAGTTGAAAAATTAAGTTTTGGATAGATGATGTTTCAATTCAAACAAATTTAAAATTAAAAGCTATTCGGATTAGACTTGATCCAAACCTTTCCCAATTTCTATAGAGTGTACTACCGAGACTCTCATATTTTCCCTTAGAAAGAAAAAATAATGCAAACTTCTAATTCATTAATGTATTCACTACGAAATTTTATTAGCAATTAGTGGTTAATGCCTTTTGATAACTTTTGCAATACTCTCTTTTTGACATCTTTATTTATTTAAAATGGTCCAGTAACTTAATTGATAATAAACTCCAAAGATCTTTCAGATAAATGGGTTTAATCGAAACTGACAGGGTATTTCCGAGTTAGAGAATCGCGTACTCCATTTTCTCTTTCATTGAAATTTACGAATATTCTATTTATTTGTTGATAAGGATGAATTAATAGAAATAAAGAAATTTCTCAATTATATAGATGGTAGATATCCGTTTGTCTACGTGGAATTAAAAGGCTAGTAGTTCTTTCTAAAGATAATGGAATGCTAATTAACGATCCAAATATCACTAAGACCTGAGTTCCCTTATATAAGTTACAAATAAAATTCGCTTATTCATAAATTGTTCGGTGGATACACTGGAATATGATCAAAGGAATAATTCATTGGATGTTTTTCTTTTAATTCAAGAATTTAATGCAAATCAAATAAACAAACAACTAATGTTATAGAAAGCAATTTTTGTAATAATATATGTTATTCTTTCACATGAAGTCACATATTTCAATTTAATTCTTTTATCATTCATTCGCCGAAGGAAACTCTATGCAATTTCAACTAAACTGAACTAATTCTAACTAAAATTTCGAAACTCTTTATTTATCCGTTAAATTTTATGAGGCACTTATATGTTGTAAAATACGATCAAAAAATTTGTTTTGCTATTTCAGATATTCTATTAATTTTGCACAGCAAACGTTGATTGATGTATCCTTTTCTTTTACTTAACTCACGGACAAGCAGTCCCTTGTACAAGTTAGAAGTGTGCCCTAAAATGTTGAGTTAATGATTCCATGTATTTTCGTTAAAATCACTTGTTTCAGTATGTCCGACCTATTCTTAAAATATGTCCCATAAATTAATAAACATCCTTCATAACGCTAAAATAAAATATGTAAAGTTTTAAAACATTCAAATTTAGATACGTTGGAAAAAATGATATTGAAATTTTACATAAATACATTGACATAGATTTCCTTTTGATAATGGGAAATATCTTTAAAATTGCATCAATAATTAGTTCTAAAAGTGATTAGGAAGAAACCTCACAATGAAGGAATCTCTATATGCAATAGGAAATGTAATCTGATAAGAATTTATTAAGCGGAGGAAATATTGCCTGCTGAAGGGACGAAATAGTCTACTAAGGGAAAACGATAGTTTTATTGCAAGGAAAAAATAAGATGAACTGTCGCAGCATTCTTCGCCATATCACGAAAGTCTGAAAATTTATCTACTAAGGGAAAACGATAATTTTATTGCAAGGAATAATAAGATGAACTGTGGTAGCATTCTTCGGCATATCGCGAAAATTTAAAAATTTATCTGATATAGCATATCTTGAAATACTCTATTATATTTTAAATAGATTATTATTTCTTAAAATGCACTTCTACGATATTGCTTTGAAATGCTTAGTATGCTATATATTCTTTTGAACTTACTTTTTGCTTTAAAATCAGAATTTAAAGGCCAGTTAGAATTGTACAGTTAAAAACTAGTTCTTCTTGGAAAGAAACGGAAATGTTCCTCTACTATGTATATGAACGAAAAAGGGAAAATTTAATGATTAATTTTAATCTAATTAATCATAACTTGAAAAAGGATATCCATATATAAACTAATATTTTTCTGCTTAACGCTACCCTAAGTGAATATATTTATTAAAGGAACCTGATGCAAAATTTTTCAGGATCTTTTAATACGATCAAATTTCTTGCTATAGAAAAACCTCCGATATTTTTTCTGTTGAAAATAATATAGCATGAATATTCTTTCTCTTTCAGTTTTATAATTATTTCATATGTGCATTTATTTTTTGCTAATCATTCCTTTGAATATTTTGGAACTGATTTTTTTTCTAGAAAAATCTAGAGATCATCAGACATATCATGATCTAGTTTGAGAAAATACGTTATTCAATACTATCTTATTTAATCTAGTTAGAGTTTTTACAAACCATGGCTCAGAAAAATTTGCATAACCTGATTGCATTATGTTTTTTTCTTATAGAGGAAAAAAGATAATATTGGAAGATATAGCTATCTTCTTTTTAATAACTGCTGAGTTTATTACGACATATTTCTTCATTCTACAATGATCTGGAAATATATTTTTAATCAATACATATCTGGAGAATGAAAAGAAACTTAGTTCAACAAAAGTATCCGCATTTGAAAGAATCTCTAAAGGCTTGCAAAATGTATTGGTGCATTTTTTAAACTTTAATAAAAAAAAAATTGAAAAATATTTAAAGAAGTATTAGAGTGTTTGATTGAACAGAAAAAAGTAGGATGATAGATGTTAGTAAGCAATATGATAGAGCTTTACTCTATTTTCTATATTTAATTGAAATTTCTGTTGTGCTGAATCCTGAAACTTTATGTCACAAAAAAATTAAGAAATTTGACTTCCGGTTTCGCCATCTGCTTCATCTCGAGAAATTTATGTTTCATTTTACCATAATTTCTATCTGGAAGCTTAATATATTTAATAGAGAAATTTCATATTATTTATTACGATCATCTACTAAAAAAAAAACTTAATTTATTCTGAAATATTTTTTAATATAGGCATTATGGGATATATAAAATTTGAAAGAATCATGCAGTAATTTAATTCTAAAATCTGCATTATCTGGAAAAGATCATTTACCCCTTTGAAATGTGCAAGACATTACGTTTTTAGAAAACTTAAAATGTTATTCATTTTAAATAAGGAGGGAACAAATTATCTTGTCAACTTTGTAACAGATTCGGGTTATTTGAGTAACAAAATCTTTATGAAAAATTTGGCAAGAAATTGTTTATGTGTACTCTAAAAATAAAGTAATAAACTTTTTTTTCAAAAGTTTTCCATTTATGAGGTATTTATTTATTTCTTCTATTCTATCCCATCGAAAAGAAAAGTTGAGCAAGCTGAATACATTTAAAGTTTAATTGTAGAAGATTTTGCTCAAGATGTTATTAATATTTTATGTTTTTTCTGAATATCATGATAAAAAGAATTAATTTCTGATAACCATAGTTGAGGTTATTTTCGAACGATAGCTTAGTTAAATATGCCAAAAAAAAAAAAAATACGGTTTGAGCAAAAGAATTTTTTAAAAAAAAAAATTACGAGATTTCATTGCTTCTATGCTTGTAATTTAAAGCATAATATCCAAATGTGGCTTCGATTTTATTCCTTTTTTGAATTTCATAACGACAAAAATCAATTGCTGCATTTAACTATTGATATTTCAATTGCGTTTCATTTAAATAAAAGCGTAGTTCAATAATCAAAGAAAGTTATGTTTAAACCATAGAATTTTTTTTCTACCTTTGCTTTTGAACGCGTAATTTATAGAGAACTATCCACTCAGAATACTTGATTAAAAATATCTATAAAATAATGTTTATTTTGTTGGGATTTAAGAAAATATATATTCGTTTTTGTTTTTTCTTCAGGAATTTGATTTTCTCTGAAAAATAACTCGCATTTCTCTTAGAACATTTTGCCGAAAGATGCACATATTTTACAATCTTTGCATAAAATTAAAAATATTTATGATATTTATATATTTTGAAGCACAAAGATAGCTTAAGTACAATATAGCACGATTTCAGATTTCAGATTTTTCAGGATATTTAGGTAGCAGAAAATTATTTAAATGAGATGAATAAGATTTTTAGGCAATAATGAATTTGAATTTAATTCGAATTAAAGGTTTCTTGAATTCAATGAAATCACAATTTTTCACGTGCAATAGCTTTACAAATATATCACTAGAATACTTTTCATTTTCTTCTCGCGGATTAATTCGTAATTAATAGATTATAAGATGCGTACAGATAAAATTCGTAATAATAGGTTATCCATGTTTGTCAAAGAATATATTATTTAATCACATGAAATATTTTGCATTCTTAATGTCAAAAACATAGTATTCAATCTTTTTTTTTTAAAAAAAAAGAATAATTTTCCAATTTTATTTTCAAATATACATTTTTGAAGTCCCGTATGTAATTTCAGACTTAATACTCTTTTTAAAAAAGTTATAAATTAACGGCAGTATTCTCAACTAATATTATATATATATATATATATATATATATATATATATATATATATATATATATATATATATATATATATATATATATATATATAAGAAATGGAGCGTCTAATGTTTCTTTTTTTAAGATAGAGGATTAAGAAAGAGTATCTTTTTGTATATCGTTTCTTAGCATGTGTTTCAATTTGCTACAAAGTTGAAACTTTAGTGCAAAAATCAATTTTTAAACTTCTCATGCTTTACTTCTTTGCTACCTGCCTGTCAAAAAAAAGGGCCGCGGTGGCCTGGTGGTAAGATCTCGGCTTCGAAACCGGAGGGTTTCAGGTCCGATACCCAATTCCACCGAAGAACCGCCACGTAAGTGGGTCTGGTGCGCACTAAAGCTATCAGTCCAACCGCCTTTCCGTTGGTGGGGAGTGGAAGCTTGGAGAAGGGTGTGCCGATCCCAGGCGACACACTCTCATCATTTGGCCACGTTTCAAAATTACGAGGTTGTATCCCAAAATATCCCTAGTGCTGCTTTAAAACGGGACTTTGATATAACTAAACTAAACTGCATTTTAAAAACATTGTACATAGACAACTGTACAAATATACTAGTCATAAATAGATTTAATGCATTTTTAAAATTTTAATATAAAGATCATATAGAAATTTTTCACCTTCTTACCTGACTTCTTACTAAGCTATCGTGCTCACAAGCGAACGTACCTCCAACAACGTTTTCTTCAAATTCAGAAGAGAGATTTCATAAAAGGGAACGGTACATGCAAAATTTCAAGGATAAAAGTTTTGACAATTTTTTATTTCTCGGGTTACTATGCACCGGATGCGGCATAAATTCGTGCAAACTTCAAAAAATCATTAAAAAAAATAATGCTCGAAAAAAATTGCGGTTTGCGGGAATATGTTCAGAAAACCTTTGGATTTTGTTATTTCCATTAAAAAAATGTATTTAAAAAATGACCGATAGATGGTGCTCACACATCATACCGAGACTGTTTATGCAAACCAGTATAGCTATAAAACACAAGGCTGGAAATGGATCTGTCATTCGACGCCAGTAGCATGCTATCGCTACAGGATCGAGCATTAGTGGTTAAACTGTTCTATAAGAACGGTGAATACGCGACTAAGGCATTGCGACAGTTACGGGCGGTGAAAGGAATGAAGGCGAAGAAAAATCAAATTTCATTGAATGGGATATTGAATTTAGTTCACCGTTTTGAGGAAATAGGAAGTTAGAGGATCGTCCACGAAGTGGCCGACCATCCGTCAGCGCTGACCGCGTTCCTGTTGTCCAAAGGGTCATGAGAAATGTGACAGCCGAGACTTCAACAGGTAGTTCCAGTGCACGTGAAGCAGGTAAAATAACAGGAATTCCGGAAAAGTGGATCCGACGCATTCTGCACGAAATCTTGGAACTACATCTGTACAAGAGAGAGGCATTTCACCAGTTGTTGTCAGCAGATTGCGAAAAAAGACAAGCCTTTGCAACATGGGTGCTCGCACAAATGGAACGTGACCACAATGGTTACTGAACATCATGTGGACAGATGAAGCCCACTTTTCATTGCATGGTGACGTCAATACACAAAACTGTCGTATCTGGGCAGCATCAAACCCTCGTGCGTACACGACCAAACCACTACATTCTCCACATGTGACTGTTTGGTGCGGTTTCACTGCGTCCTTCATTCTAGGCCCTTTCTTTTTCGAAGAGCGTTGTCCTGTATTCGGTTAGAAAACATGTTCCGTCACTGCAGAACGCTATCTTAGGCTTTTGCGAGACCACTTGATGCCTGTTTTTCAGCAAATGCGTGCGTTATCTTCCGTCACCTTCATGCAGGACGGTGTCCCACCCCACGTTGCTAGTTCCGTAAAGACGATCCTCCTAGACACATTCACTGAGGACAGAGTGATAAGCAGAGGATATAAGAATGAGTGGCCCTCACGATCGCCAGATCTTTCTCCAGCGGTCTTTTGGTTTGAGGGGATACCTGAAGTCTTGTGTCTACCGGGGCTCTCCTGCCACTTTGATGGAACTGAAAGATGCCAATCAATTGGCCGTTAGTGGCATGGATGCCTACATATTACACGCAGATGTAACAGGCATAATTACGAACCTCACTTACTTAATTACTCGTGGCGGCAAAAAATACTAAACATGACCGCCGCCACGAGTTATTAAGTAAGTGAGGTTCGTAATTATGCCTGTTACATCTGCGTGTAACATGTAGGCATCGATGCCACAAACGGCCAATTGATTGGCATCTTTCAGTTCCATCAAAGTGGCAGGAGAGCCCCGGTAGACACAAGACTTCAGGTATCCCCTCAAACCAAAAAACCGCAGGAGAAAGATCTGGCGATCGTGAAATGTATTATAATGTTACTATGCTCTGTTTTCCTGATTTGCAGAAACCGTCTCGGTATGACCGTGTGAGCGCCATCTATCGGTCATTTTTAAATACATTTTTTAATGGGAATAACGAAATCCAAAGGCTCTCTGAACATATTCCTGCAAACCGCAATTTTTTTCGAGCATTACTTTTTTTATTATGATTTTTTGAAGTTTGCACGAATTTATGCCGCACCCCGTATATGAGAAAGTACAAAAAACGTTTCCATTCTGCTTCATTTATTACAGAGTTTTACTTCCAACAGGATTTAAAATAAGTTGCATGGATACTTTCGTGTTCGGCCATTTTTATTCTTTAGGAAGATTTAGTTCCTTAATTAGAAAGACATGTTACTTTTCTCTCTTTTTGTATCTCTAATGACGCCATTTATCTAACTTTGCATTGCAAATGTATGCTCCTTCCTTGCATAATATTCAAATTAAGAGAATTATTTACGTTGATTGGATGTCAATAATGGTTGTAAAAGATGCTCGAAACGAGTTTAAAAACTAAAATGCTTCAAAAAGCTTATTCATTATGAATCATTGAATTTAAACATAAACGAGTTTCTCTTTTTATTTTGAAAATGCATGTTTTGTAGTAAAATACATTTTAATTTGAATTTCATTCCATGATTTAAAACACAAGCAAAAAGAAAACGGCTGATGCTTTTGAGGTGAGATATTCACTGCAATTTAATAAATAGTGTAAGCCAAAATTTATCTGTGAAACTGTAAAGTTGGCAGTGGAAGTTATTTCCGTTGCAAAGAAAGGGAAATAATTAAAACTAAAAAATGAAAAGTATAAGACATTAAAGCTTTAGTTGTGGAACAGCCAGATTTATTACAATGCTTTAATTAACTAAGCAAAGAAGGAAATTATTTGATTTCAATCACATTGGTATTTCTAATTACTCTTAAGATAAGCAAAAATATGGCGATTAACATGAGCCTGACTTAAAGTGAAATTATTGATATCTTGAAAAAGATTTTGATATTATATTGATGATTTTCTATGCATATTTCGTTAGAGAGATTTTGCGAATCAAATTTGTATATGCAATAAATGGCAATTTGATCAAGTCTAAGCTAAGGAACTTGTGCGAATGTACCATGGCAAATAGAAACATATATATTGTGATATAAACTGAAAATAACTAGCATATATAACGACCCCAACTGAAGAAGGAACATCCCATTATTAATGATGATTTTCAACCCTTTTGTTAAAACCCCAGCAAAAAAGCAAAAAAAAAAAAAAAACAGAATTGCAATTATTTTTATCTTTTTTGATGGTCACTTTTTCAGAAGAACATCAAAGTTAAGTAAGAAAACCTATATTATTTGTTGAATATTTTGAAATAAAATTAATAGGAAGACAAAATGTTTTTTTTTATTTTGAAAAAAATTCAGAAGAATTTGCAGAAATTATATTTTTTTTAATTATAGCTAAGCAAAAGAATGTTTATTAATTTTTTTAAGAGCATTTTAGTAAAAATGTAAGAAAAATTTTGTTTGCGAAAAATCTTACTATATTATTTTATTATATAGTTTAATCGTAATTATGTAATTTACAACGATTAGATTCTGTATAGAAACATATAATTAAAATAATAATAATATAGGGAAAACAGTTACTTCTATTGGAATGTTAAAAAGCAATTTTATTTTAATTTTTTCCTTTAATTTATTATTCATTATTATGAATATGAAATAACGACCCCGACATTACCTCTTATGAAATTCACTACTAGATGAGGCAGTTATTATAAATCTAAATCTTTAATAAATATATTGATTAATTGATGATAAAAATCTGAAAATCTGAGAACTGTGTATAAATATCGAAATAATTAAGTAAAACAATAACAAATATAGTTCCATAATAAATATAAAATTCTGTTTTTCTTTTTAAATATAGGAATTAAAATTAACTATAAGTTGTTTCAAGATACAATATATGATTTTTGTTTGTATCGAATCATTGTAATGAAATTAAATTATATTCGGATACTTAAGTTCAGCTGCTTGTATGTCTGTTAAAATGCCATTTTTTATATAAATGCATCCATATTATTTTTATAGTTTCGCTTTTACATTATGAGTACATAGTTTATGCAGAAAAAAAAAAGGAACAACGGTATGATTGAAACCCTTCCTGATCCTAAAAATGTGAAAACTGTATATTTTGATGCACATACACATCGAGCATTTTAGATATAGAAATATTACGTTCTATACAATCCTACTACGGTTAAAAACGAAGGGAAAAATCCAAACGAAACAAAATGAAATTTTAGAATGAAAGAAGTTCAATATTTGAGAAGATTTATTTATTCAAATAGTGAAAATATTTTCCTGCGAAATACCTCTGAGAGAATAGGAATTTTTCATGAGACAAAAATATTCCTGCACCGAGGATGGTATTCTTTCAACTTCACAATTCCTTTTAAATGCACTCAAAATAATGTATGGTAAGACTAGTAAGTTCTTTTTCATTTTATTCCCACATAAGACGAATTAAAAAATACTGATTTACAGGGTGAGAAATCTATTTTAGTTTACAGATGTTTCTCATGTAACTATAAATTGCATCAATTTTCATATAACTTACCTTATCAGCATTTTGCATTGCCTTATCTAAATACATTAACATCCCGCTTTAATGTGTTCATCTGTATAGATATGATATAATTGAAAACAAAAACAGCGTTGTATATGTATATGAAAATTTACCGTAAATCTGAATATCATTATTCGTGTAAAATAAGAATCATTACATTTATTCATCATAAAATATAACTTATAATGAGAATAATTAGTGAATATAGCTGTATTCATCGGCTGAAATTCCATTTTTTTCACTGCTATAGCAATTCACTCAAAACTTTAACAAAGTTAAGAGCATTTATGCAATTAATTAGCTTTTAAGAAAATTTGTATAGCTTATTTCATTTATGAAGTATCGACTAAGAGCACAACATTCAAACAGTAAGTTGTAAATAATTATTTTAATGATATCTATAGCTATGTAAATTTTCATATAAAGTCATTAGCAAAAAAAAAAAAAAAAGAAGTATAAACATATTTTTAGTTAGAATGAACATATTTGACACTATAATGCGGTTTTTTTATGGATGAATGTTGATTTATTATATAGCTAATATATAATTCTTCTAAGCTTAAATATTAGATAAAATTCATACAATTTATTTGGTTCAGTAAGTAAGGGCACTTCCGCAATATTTCAATAGTTTAAATAACTAGCTGAAAATTAATTCGTTCTAATACTTTAGATTAAAATACTGCTAGTTTTTTTCCCACTAATAGCCAGCGAGGATGAAAAGCCTCTTATCTCAAATCATCTAACTTCTTATTCATCAGCAAAACCCTTTTTCTTCTTGTGTCTATATACCTGCAAGAAATTTAGCAATTCCTGAGATTCAACTTTTGCATCTCTATTATGTCCATTGGTACGGTGACAGCCGAAGTTCCTTTATATAGTTTTCATTGCTACAATATGAAGTACTATTCTCTTCTTTTAACCCTTTCTAGGGCCGTGGGAAGTATGCTTCCTCCCAAATTTATCAATCTTTGTATGAAATGATGTAGCTTGGCATAAGTTCTGACAAATTTTTTTAGTAAATCAGAAACTTAGATGCTTCAGTTATTTATCTCAGACAAAATGCTGTGTCTTGATTTGTTACTTAATTATTAATTAACCAAATTAATTAATCAAATTAAATTTATCTAATAAGCTAAATGAATCCCTTTTCTTATTCTAATTTCAAGCCTAAAAATATTTTAACATAATATGTCTAGAAAAAAATGGCCCTTTAAAGAGTTAATGGCCTTTTAGAGTGTTTAGCCAGAAAATAACGAATAGTTTCATTTTTTTTATCTCTTTGAGCCTCTTCCCTGGATGGAATGGAACTTGACACCTTTGAATGGCCACACACTCATATGATGATAAATTAAAAATTTGTGAAAATTAAACAAAACTTTACATATTGAGTAATAATTTTAAATGAGTACCTATGAAAAATACTTGTTTGCTATTTATGAAATATCCAAGATAAAAAAAATCTGGCATATTAATAGCGGATATTCGGATATCTTTACTACGCTATTCGTCTTTATATACTATTCATTTCAGAAAATATCGATAAAAAAGTTGGGTTAATTTTTGTAATTCAATTAAATATTTTAAAAAATAATAAAGTTAGGAACTTGGAAACTTCTTAATTTTTTAGAAATGGGTCCCAGTAAGGCAATTTTGGTTTGAAGCATCTTAAACTATTTGGAAATGAACCCCAATGAGGCATTTTATTTAAATCTTGGTTCTTTTCTTTGTTGAATCTGAAAGTTAAATTTTAGAAATGCGACTGAATGAAAGAGAAAAAAAAATCAAAATTAATGAAATGAATTTGCCCGTTAAAGTGCATAGAGATCCGAGATACGAACCCATCCGAAAAGATTTGTGCTTTTAAATTATTTCATCTGTTCTATATGTCAATATAAAATACACAGAATTTCTCCAAATGAAAAAAATATATTATTATCATTTGATCCAAATAAAATACAGTTTTAACAAGTAAAAGAAAATTTTCAAGTGATCTTTTCAAATTGCTGTATTTTGATATTACGAAAATTGAATTTTAGAAGCATCATGTCTGGGAAGTGATGAATTAAATAAATAATAATTTTGAAGCAATTAATGTCTTATATGAAATTTAGTCTGCACAGACACATAACATTAAACACCTTTTGAAAGAAAAATTTAAATAGCATTCGTGACTCTGGAACTAATAGCGTGATTTGCATATTTAAATTTTCTATTGCATGTTTCTCTGCTATATGCTTTTGACTCAAGTAATTTGTTATGACGAATTCTTGCTGTCTAACTTTTAAATGCGCACGCGCAATTTATATATTCTGTATTTATGCATCTCTACAATAGAGCAGACTCATATATTTTACAGACTAATGGATGAGATTACCCTCATATATTTTAGATCTGTTTTTATAATAGATGAGAGGAGACAAGATTAGTCTGATATTCTCCTGAATTTTTTATCAAAATATTTTTTTTTTCTTTTATTAATTATATGGAAAATGAGAAAAATCAGAAAGAAATGTCAAAAGCATATTTGGACATAAAATAAGAAGTCAGTTTTCAAATTAATCACTAAATAAGTTTTTATTCGTTAACTAGCCGCCTTTGGCGACCAGCCGGTTCGCCAATCTTAATGTTCGTTTAAATTTTAATAATTAAATAGGTTGAACCAGAGTTTAACCCCCTTCTTCGCCAAGTTGCGATAACGCGCCAAAGCTGGCAATCTTTATTATGTACTATAATTGAACATCTGCTCCTTTGCTTTTGAACATTTTGCAAGGCCATTGTTGGCGATTTTTAAAAATTGTGCCAAGCAGGGGGTTAAACTCCGGTCGTACCATTAAATATTTTACGCAATTCCAACTTTAATAGATTCTTCAGCAAAATATTTTAAAACTATAAAACTATAATTCACTCATAATAATATAAAGGCCTTCAGTCATAACGTGATATGTATCTCTCTAATTTTCTGTTACCCCTCGTAGAATTTATGCTTTAAATTAAAGTGTAGATGATTAATCTGCAATTAATATAATAATATTTTTTACTGAAACAAAGCATTTTTTTAAAAATATGATTACTGATAATAGAGTCACTGAGCGTTTAAACTTTATGGGCACTAAAGAATATCTTTCTTAATTTATGTAATATCTTAAGAATTTGTCAACAAAATTTTCTCAGATTCATCATGACCAGATCGATTAATTAACAATGTTTAATTTTAAATGCATCAAACACTATGAAAATAAAATGAATCGTTTAAAATTATCGGTCGAAAACAGGTTTAAAAAAACTACTTAAAAACGATGTACTTAAAACTATAAGCATATACAAAAAAATATATAACTAACATAAACACAATTTAATTACAAAAGCATGTAACTAACCTAAAAATAATTTAAATCATCCGTTGATAATGGTTGTCATGTCAACAATCAGAACGTGAATGCGTGAATTTTCTTCGCCAGTTACGGTAACGCAAATGCGTGAATTTTTCTACGCCAGTTGGGGTAACGCTATGCAGATTATACGTTTTTAATTTCCTTTATTTTGTGTTATTTTAATTCAAAAGTACTTCAGAATGAATTTGAAACATGGATTAATTAACAATGTTTAATTTTAAATGCATAAAACATTAAGAAAATAAACAGAATCGTTTGAAATAATCCGCCGAAAAATGTTAATCCTAGCCTCATTACTGTTGGGAGAAAAAAAAACTGAAGCCTTACTCATTTGGCGGTTGGGGAAATGGAAGATGTTTTTGGCGGAAAAGTTGGCGGTGGGGAAAATGGAAGATTTTTTTGGCGGGAAAGTTAGTTTTTAATTAATAATTAAAATTCTAATTAAAATTTCAAAAAAAGGGACGCCAGGTGCACATTCCCGACCTCTAAGGTATACATGTACAAATTTGGTAGCTGTATGTCAAATGACCTGGCCTGTAGAGAGCCAACACACACACACATTGAGCTTTATTTATAAGTATAGATATGAAAAATGAGAAAAATCAGAAATAAATGTCAAAAGCATATTTGGACATAAAATAAGAAGTCAGTTTTCAAACTAATCACTAAATAAGTTTTTATTCGTTAATTTAATTGCAACTTATTACTAATTTGAAAATGCTTTTAACATAGAAGTATAATTCTGCAATATAATAATAGGAAAAAGGAATGCTTAATCATTTTTTTGATTCAAAATTGGGGTAACAATGGTTTCAAATGTGTGACAATGGTTCATAGCTTTAATGGTAAAATGGGAGTGACGATGGTTTCGTGGCTTCAGTTACATTTTTCAGACCCAAATGAACAAGTTAAAGTTCACATGCAGTAACTCTTGATGAATGTTTACCTGACGCGTTAATCTATAAGCCCTTGCTTGTTGCAGATTCAGTATAGAAAATGCAAGTCACTAATCAGCGTTATGTTATAAGAAGAGTGTAAGCACGAGTTTTTAAAAATTCTAATCCACTGCAATTTTTACCAATAAAAGGGATTATTGCTCTAATGCCTTTCTACCTATGTTACAGAGTACACCAAATTACTTACATGTTATTCATTTGTTCGGAATTCTGTGCCTTTAAAATATAAACATGCTCAACACCATAGGTGTAGTGATTGGATTTTGAAGCGTTAAGAAAGAAACGTTCATAGATGGCGCTAGACAACTAGCGCGAGTGTAATTAAAAGAGTGATGTCATTCGAGTGTTTGCTCTTGGAGAAGAAGGAGTTACTGAGCAGAGTAACTCGAACGAATCAGCAATAAATTTTTTAAGTTTTCTATTTGCCTATTTATTCAAAGCACTCACGAACCAGCCACGACAATAGGTTTTCACAGTTGTAGTTATTCTGTATAATATTATCAAATTCTGTATTCTGTATAATATTATTCAGATTATATTTTCAATTGCAGCGCTGTATACGAATATGTTCTTTAGCAATGAAAACCTTGATATTGATAAATCTTGTCTTCTATTTCTGAAAGATTCAGTTCTATCAGTGGCTTCAGAGTTACATTTACATATTACATATTTTCTTCAGAAAACATTACTTTAAAAAGAAGTCCAGAATCATCCAGCTCTCTGCAAGCTTTAAAAATCAAGGAGGTTCAAGTCCGATTCACATTACATTGCTGACAAAATAAAATGGTTGCCTCCTCTTATCTAGAATTGTTCCAGTTGAATATAACTTGATGTCAGCTGTTGACAGTTTGATTTATCAAATTCTGGTTTATTTTTTATGACAAATTGTTTTGAAAGAGGGACTTAACTTATTCTAATTTTAATTCACCCACATACAAGATATATCCATGATATGCAGTGGACTGGTGCAGATAGAATCTGCCGATAGTCAAAAATTCCCCCGCCATTCTAGTATTGCATGTGTCTGGAAAATATGCACTCCCTCAAGTGTATTTTAACACAATTCTAAATAAGAAAAATAGCTTTCTTGTACAGAAAATAGGTCACCTTCAAATAACCTTCTTGTTACAGATAATATGATATACAGTGGTACTTAGTTTAGCGTTCCCGAATCTTACTTGTAATGTGAAACACTCTTTAAAATTTCCGAAGAAAATGTTAATTGTAATATTAACTGTTTCCTATGAAAATATTAACGAGTATTTTCTCGTAAAACAATATTTCCATAGGAATCCGTGTTAAAAAGGACAATGCGTTCAATTCTGAAAAAAAAATTTAAAACAAATTTATAATAATATCATTAATTATTTATAATGCATATCTTTTTACAACAAAATTACCTAAAAACATTTGTTTTGATTATGCTTCAAAATTTGGCAAAAATGAGACCCAGAATTATCATTAAAGAATTTATAACATGCATAGCTGTTGCTTTATCAAGGTGATGCTTCCTAGGAAACGACGCAATAATTTCCCATGCTTTCAGAATCTCCCTTTTTCAATAAAATGTTGTTGCGCTGTTGTGTCTATTATTTCTTCCTCTACGCACCAAATCTCCTCTTCAGCTTTTTGCTGTGACGGTCCTTAAAATACTGCTAATTCCTGCTATGCTCTTCTACCAGTTCATCGATGTTATTGCTATCCATCTCAAATCGCATAATCTTAGCGAGAGATAAAATTTCACTGATTAAGATTCCATCGGCGCTTTGTCAAATTCCTCAAAGACATTTGACAACGCTATCGGTCAAATCTTCTTCCATGTAGATATAAATGATCTTTTCAAATAAGCGCCAATTATAGACAGATACAGCATATGACGCCATGGTTTCTTCTGGCCTCTCGTTCTTCAAAACATCGCTCTTGAAGAGAGTTATTTTTCAATATCTTGTTTTCTACGCTATGAGAATATCACTTGTTATGTAAGGTACTCGTTAAGTCAATCTTGAATGTAAATTTGACTGTACTAAAAACTGGATTGTACTAAAACTTGAATATTATCAAGTATCTATGCAGACTTTAAGGGTTTTTAAAAATAGGTGAGTATCACTGTTGTGACGTCTTCAATACATATCATAATAATAATTATGTTCAAGAAATTTGTAATGAGAATTGTAACATATAATGAATGTTGATATTTGCGAGTGAGTCGTACAAACTTGCTGCTGTTTGAAATGAAAGTAGTACAGTCTATTCATCAAATATCAATACAGAAATAATATTTTTCTTTGCTTCCCTGTGGAATTCTAGCTTATAGTTGGAATGAAATTCTAGTTCTTTATTTCTTTTCTGTGTTTGATTAGAAATAAATCCAGTAGCGTTTTCAATCAAGTTCTGAAGATATTGACTTCTGGGACCTTAGAGACATATTTTATGTGACCAAATCCATTGATAAAAGAAATTATAACAAAGCTGAAACAATATTTCGTTGTTTTTTTTAAGTGCATAGCAAAATTATTTAAAAAAAGAAAAAAATGAAATTCTCATATTAATATATATATTAATGAATGAAGGAGCTTTTAAATTGAATCGACTAAATTATTTCAGCCTAAATTTTGTCAAATATATATTTTTATCGTTCATCTCGAAAGTCATCAAAATATTTCTGTTTTGATAAAATTGTACTTTAATAGATTTTCTTTAAAACATTGAAAGAAAAAGGGGTGTACGGAACTTCCATAGACTTTGAATTAATATGGCTTTTAACAAAAATTGAAATTGATTCAAGAAAGAAATTCAATAAAATAAAATTAAATTGATTTTCGCATTCATTTAATGAATTAATATTTAATTTACATAATAACACATTGTTGCGTATTGGGATAAGAAACTTAAGCATCTACTTTTTTATTTCATCGAGAAATCAGATTAGAACTACGTAAATTATCTTGTTAACGAAAAACATTGGTACATTTCTATTTAAAGTTTGTAAAAAAAATAATGATTAGTTGATAATCAATTTTTGAAATCACTATTTCATCATTGTGCTTATTAATATATTTTAGCTAACACTTTCTGATAAAAAACTGAAGCTAGAATCAAAACTCTGTAATTGGAATAATGGAAACAGGAAAACGAATTTCAGAACACACTTTACATGTGAAATGAATTTTAATTTGGAATTACAAATTAGAATGTTTTTCAAATGAAACGAAAATTGGTTCAATTTCTGAAAACTATAAAAATATCTTCTGTGTTGCCTTTTTTTAGAGAATTGCTCGCTTAGCTCTATTTGACCTCTTAGTAGTAGACAGTAACGTACTGACCTGGCTTCCATCGCCGTCGAAACTCAAATCTAATTTTAAAAGGCAGCAATAATATTTCAGAGACAAATTAATGTAAAGTTCAAAATTTGAATATCTCTAGTAACATTGAAAGCGAGTGCATATTTGTCTTTTGGCGCTCTATAAACTATACCGTTCTCATTAACAGATGCCAAATTTGGCGCAGATATGCTTGGTAAAGCTAAGTGTGCACCTTTGAAAGAAATTTAAAGATACATTAATTTATGATAAAAAAAACATTCAGTGTTTACTTGCACGGCATCTCGAAGTATTATCATATAAAAAATATATTTTTCAACAATAATATATATATATATATATATATATATATATATATATATATATATATATATATATATATATATATATATATATATTATTGTTGAAAAAATTGTTCCTGTATTTTAACATTTTAAAAATATTTTTATGCAAGTTTAATATGTTTCATTATTGTTATGAAATTTAAGTCGATTTACTGTTGTTGCAAGTATTTACTGGCATGATTTTTTTCCATTGCTGAAAACCAAGAAATTAAGATTCTATTTATTTTTTTAATAATCTTTGACTATGTAGCAGTGAATTCTATTTTAGTGTACTTTTTAGAAGTATTCTATAAAGAAAGACCTCTAATATTGCATATTACACCAGTTATTTTAAATAATTATTCTTACTATTCTTTAGTACCTTCTATGTTAACACTTTAATCAGAAAATTTGTTAGTACGATAATGGTTGAGTTGCCATATTACGAATAAAGTCCATATGCCATTTTAATGTTAGAACTCATTACGTTGGGACGGGATAGCCCGGTTGGAAAGACGTTGGATTCGTATCCATTAAGTTGGAGTTCGAACCCCGCAGGTCAAAGGCTCGCATTCTATGTGGTGGCTGGCGCACGTATAAATCTGTCATTTTCACAAAATCCTCCATGTCGAGATTAATACCACAAGGGGTACTGGTTCAGAGATGATCGTTCTCTGATTTAGGTCTAAATTACGATAAGTGGATGAAGGAATGAAATGCATTATGTCCGCTCCGTAAAAAGGGTTGTGACGCGTGAGTGTGTGTGTACCATCTTCATATGAGCTAAAAGTCAGACTTCTGCCCTTGGGTGCTCAGGGGTCTTTATCTTCAGAAGCTACTGCGAAACACCTTGGCTTAAAATAGTCACACGGCAACAACAATTCGTTACGTATTTTATATGTGGTGAAAGAATACAAAAATCAAAGTACCTGAAGCTGTATGATAAATGATATAGATAGGTAAGTTTTTCATGTGACTTCAATAACATATAATTTGATTTATCCCTCGATGTTTCATGTACACTAAATATGAAGCAGATGTAAAAGTACTAAATTAGGTTTAAATACCTAATTTACATTAATGATTATATCACTTCATTAAAGGTTTTGTATTTATTAATAATAAATTTATATGAAATAAAATATAACAAATAAACTAATTACTCTATAAGCGTGACTCTTATGAAATGAATCTATAGAAAGCATGTATGATTTTGGGACAATGTAACCTAAATAAATCGTGAAGAAAATTTAGAACATTATCAGAAGTAGATTAATATAATGGATGAAAATGTAAAATAAGATTATGAATAAAAGAAAGATAACAGTTGATTCCATTTAAATTTTTTTAACTGTAATAATAATAAGAGAATTGAATATAAATTCAAAAGGCATTAATTCCTTAAAATCTTTCGCATCAGGATATCTCATTTCAGAAACTAAAATGCATTTTACGAAAAAATATTTTCAAGTAAATGTAATTGATTTATTATTTTTATGAAAAATGAAAAAGGAAATCATTCAATTTCTTTAAAAACTGTGAAGAAGGGGAAGAAGCATAAGTAAAAGTAAAATTAATAATTTATTTCTCTTGTCTCAGAATAATTTCATAAAATCATTATTATTATCCATACAATATATAAAATATTTATGGAATGTTTAAATAAAGTATGGTTATTTATAAACACATTTTCTATGAAGATAATAAGAAAGAAAATATTTATAGGAAATTATATTTTTCTCCTATTTTCAACTAATAGTATTAACTATAAACCATTATACTAAAAGCATTAAAATTTAAAATTTATCGAGAAATATATATTAACTGTATTCTCTAAAGGCCTTGCCAAATTATGAAGAATCATAATATTTTCTCTTTGCGATAAGAAATATTAATTCTTTTCAGAATTATTCTGCTATTTTCATATTACTACCTTAAGTCAAAAGAATTCGGATTTAAGAGATTTTATTCCTTTGAGATACGTTTGAAATCTTATTGATATGACAATGAAGAAGAACTGGAGGAAAAGGAAAAGCTGGAAGGAATAATGGCAACTTATGGGCTTAATGTCATAGAAGATAAACTAAAATCAGTAAATGTAGAACGTGAAAATGAAATCATGATTCTCCAGTATGTAATTTACAAGAATTTTGCATTAATAGACGACTATATACTTTTATATATTATAAGAGAAGTTGTATTGGACCCTAACTAACTAAAATATCAACATTTTATTTCTTTTTAATAAAACTGCTAAATGTAAGCATTAATTTATATTTTTCAAAAACATTTCGCTAAAATATCAAAGAAGCGCCATTTATTCAACGCATTTAATATTTACTCATTTAAATTCCAAAATATTAATATTTTCTTTCTTAAATGTTTAGAAAAGATTTGTTTAATTTAAGATGGGAAAAATAAACAACAGAATTTCATTTGTATCTTAAAATAATGAAATATAATTGATTTTAAAAAAGAGAAATAACTGCTTTTAAAACTCATCTAAATAAAAAAAAAATATTTTTTTAAATGTATTTTAAAATAATTTTTTATAAAAAAACATCTTAGAAATTATCTTATCTTTTAAAATGTCACTACTTTTAATATATTAAATTAAGAAGTGAAAATGGCTCTATATTCATATATTTCTATCTCAGCTATTGCAATTGTACCATTCAAGTATTTTGTGCGTAAACATGCATTATTCGTTATTTAATTAAACATTTATCAAAAAGAAAAAATACATCGAAGCGCTTTAAATTCACTTTGGAATTATATGTACATAGGAAAAGAATCAAAACGTGTTTCGACTGCTTTTTGAATACATTTATAAATCTATTAAATGATATATCTGTTTTATTTAATTTCAATGAATTCTCTCGAACAGAATTGAAAATATCTCTCTTTGACTTTCTTGTCAAGTAATTAAAATTTTCTGTAAGCTACATATTTATCATATAGATACTCGCAAAATTAAATGATCCTTCATTTTTAAGATATTATGTTTACGTACGCTTGAGCAGGCATTTTTTTCTTTGACGATTTTTTATTCAAAAAGCAGTTATAATTTCAAAACCACTCACCAAATTTCATTTGATTAACTTCCTTAGTTTTTAAGTACAATATTTACACACACACACTGTAGCTTCGAAAGTTGACACATGATTAAAACAAAACACATTTTTACGCAGTTAATTAGTACAGGGATTTTAGTGAAATTTTGTTGCTTTGTTGTATGCACTTAGTGACAAAAACATCTGCCAATTTCATTTGCTTAATTTGTCCATTATGAAGCTTTCATTACTCATGCATATGGACAAACAGGCTAACTTCACGTTAATATTTAATATTTGAATAATTTAAAATCATTTTTGTTGAAACCAAATAACCAAATTTCATTCATTTAGCTCCTACCATTTTAGAATTATCTGTTTTATAGGTATACATATGGAGAAATGCAATTTAAATCATGATTTTTAGACCAAACTAGATCTAAAACATACTCCTAAACTACTGTTTAAAGTATTGAAGAATACTCTTTTCTTACAATTATAGTATTTTCTCTTTGTGTACAAGAACGAAGAAAAGTAAAGTGTCTCAAATTATAGTCCCGCATTTCATAAAGTGTTAAACGTGAGCTTTTATGTAAGCTCTTGATTTACGACACGTAGAACTGAACTGGGAAAAAAAAATCTACTATCAGGAACAAAGCGTACAAAAGAATGGCTTAACATTTATTTTTTCTATTTTCCTCTCTTCTTCCTTTTCTGCCCTTTTGTCCCTTCTATTTGAACATTACTTGCGTCTCTTTTAAAATATCTTTTCCTGCTTGTAGCTGCCTTAATGTTGGCCATCATTCATTTAATTTAGCGATACGGTAGCTTAGAGCATTGAGGATTTGCCTGGTTGTGACAGCAGAATCACTCAAGTTGCCTCTGGATTACATAATGGAAAAGATTTTCTGTTTCTTTGTTTCTTAACCCTTTTGTGTGACTTCTGATACTTAAGATTTAGAATTGCAGCAAACTGAAACTGCCTTTATCTTGATTCATTAAATAATCGATAAATCTAATAAATGATTGTGCAATCATCTGTAGGTTATTATAATTACTTTCAGAATAAAAGACTAAAATTTTAGAGTTTTTTTTTTCCAATTTCAAAAAACAATGTTAATAATTTATAAATAATTAATAATAATTAATAATATAATAATCAATAATATAATAATTAATAATAATAATAACTAATAATAATTAATAATGAATTATCAGAAACATTTTGAATCTCGCATTGCAATGAAAAAACAACACATTTTTCAGAAAACAACAAAATAAAATTTTAGGTCATATGGAATATCTTATTCTTAATTAAAGCCAGGTTTATTGATATTGATTTTAGGACCACAGATTTAACATTTGTTGGAAAGAATAAATATAGTTGACCTATTATTTGCAATGGAATTCTAAAATTGTATCAGATATTATCAACTCTTTAAGTAGTCTTTTAACTGCCCGTTAAATCATTCCTTTTCAATAGTAATTAACAGATTAGGAAATATTTCCCTATTTGTGAGTTTAATTTTACAGAATTCTTTAAACTTTCTCCAAACAGTTAAGCTCATACTCATACCATAAGATAGATGCATGTTTGTCACTAAACATACTCATTTTCAACGGCTGCGGTGGCCTGGTGGTAAGGTCTCGGCTTTGGAACTTTGGAGACCGATTCCACCCAAGAACCGCAGTGTAAGCGGACCTGGCGCACGCTTAATCCGCTGGACCAGATGCCCCCCCCCCGCTGGTGGGTGTGTTGTGGAAGCTAGGAGGTGCCTGCTCAGGTGTCGTCCTCATAAGCTGATCGTTCACAATTTCGTCTCAAAATATTCCTAGTGTTGCTTTAAAACGGGTTATTAATGTAACTAAACTAAATTAAAAGTACTGATTTTTAAATGTCTGTTCTAAGTAAGCTTAATAAATTCATAACAAACAAAATGCATTAAAAATACTTTAATCCTATTACAGGATTTATCAATTATATTATAATTATTTTTTATTTTTTGAGACAATAATATACAAACTTAAAGAATTTTTTTTCGCCGAAATGTCGCCGAATTTGTATTTTAAACAAAATCTTAGCTGTTCCAATTTTTGTCTTAATTTTTTGCAAAGTGTCTGGATTTGCTTATTAATTATTAATAAATCAAATAAATTAAAATTAAAATTTATTTTATGTAATATTTTAAAAGAAAATCTTTTCTTAAATCAATTTCCGTCTCAAAATTATTTTAATACAATATTGGAAAAAATGGCCCTTTGAAAAATTAAATATACCACCTACTTTCAAAGTCATATATCCAGCTTGAAAAACAAATATGCTGTCATGTAAGTTGTTTAGTAATTTGTATAGATTCACGATTACCCACAATTCTTTATAGCCTACTAAACATATCATGTTGAATCTATGATACAGAGTAATAATTCACTCTGAACTGTTGCAATGCCATTTAAAGAGGGTTGTGTATTTCCCGAGAGGCAATCTTAAAATTACGGATCCTATTAAGTAATCCACTGCACTGCACACGGCTTTTACAGTCATTATTGGTTTTCTGAAGGAGAAATGTTTTCTAGGCCATTAACGTAATCAAAGGGAAGAAATATTGCGTAATTACTTGAAACGAAATTACAACTTCCTTCCTCTTTTTGGTGATTCACCCAAGAGTCTGTAGTGATATCATTAGCATGCCCACGAATCAGTATAATTTGGCGACAGTAGACAACTTTAAATTCTTGGTGGATTCAAGCGTCTAATCTTGATCAGAAACTAAAAGGAAGTCAGATTTCTTTAAATATCAGAATTATGGTATTCTGTTAATAAGGTAAAAATATTAAAATACATAGCAATATGCTTACCACACATTTTGTTGTCGAACTAAAACTTCTATAGCTGCTGCTTAACTTACCGACTTTATACGAAAATATTTATGTTTCTAGGTATTATATGGCCAGCTTATACACAATAAGTAAGCAAGAAATGGATTTTCATACAGCAGAACATTAGTTTAAATTTTAAAAAATTATGGATTTCATTACAAAAATTAGTGAATAATTAGGATCCAATTATTATATTTGTTAGGAAACATCAAGAAAATGAATTATGGTAATATCTTTATCTTTAACAGTGACTTTAGAAACACGTTTAAGAAATTTTGTTAAAAAAATAAAAGACATGTTGTGGCACAAACGTAATACTGGATAATTTCTTATTCTATGATTTTATCTAAAATGGAAATATTTAATTTCTCTGAAATGCTTATAATCTATGAAAATTAGTTTCCATGATAAAGCATTATTATAATTTTTAATCACAAGAATTAATAAATGTAATAGTTATTTATTAATTTTTGCGATAAATATTAATCTTTTTAAAATAAATGTTTCGATTTTTCCTATACATACTTATATTGTTATTGACACTCAAAAAGTCCCTGTAATAATCAATTTTTTTTTTGTCTAAATAAGTTTGATTTAAAGCAGAGAAACGGTAATCCGCTAAAATTTTAGAGAATTTTACATTTTATTTTTGTTTCCGGATTTTTTGTTAGCATTTTTTTTAACTTTATTGTATTCACAATTTTACATTCAGAGAATAATATTAAAATCTGAATTTAATTTCTTCCTTTCTGTAAAAATTATTTAATATCCTATTTTTTCATAAGTTTAAGTATATATTCGTTTATTTCTTCTGCAATCAATTTTATAAAATTTATCTAAAATTTGTAAACTTCTTTTTCGTTGCTGACCTGATAATTGCTTCCAGTTAGATCGCATTAATTATTTCGTTATGAAAAGAAAGCAAAAAAAAAAAAAAAAAAATTACAACTTCAAAGGTTAAATATAATGTAACCATTAAACATTAAACTAAACCTTTAATTTAAAATCCTATTTTGCAAACTTGTTTAATCTTTTTATCTGTTTATTCGAAGTGTTTTGAATAAATACAACCTCGCTTATTGTTTAAAAATAATAGCATAAGAAGAATATAAAAAAATTAAAGAACCAAAAGCCTTTTCTTTATTCTAAAAAGAAGAATCCATTTACAACGATTGAATATAGGAATTTTTTTTCAACGCACAACTCAGACGTAATAATATCTTAATGAATGAATTAATTTTAATCAATATATTAAAATGGAACAATTCTTCTTACTTAAAAATAACCAGGAAAAATTTAAAGTTAGATTTATCTTTGATAACATAAAAACAGTTAGAGCTAAAAATAATTCTGAAGAAAAAATATTTTAAAATGATTTTTTTTTCTACATTACTTTGAAGATTAATAATACGGATATGTTTTTATACTCTATTTCTTTATAATAGTTGTTTGATGTAATAGAAATCAAATATTTCCTTGCTTTTAAATTTACAATTAGTTGATGTCTTGAGAATAGACAACTGCAAAGTTTTAACAGAATTATGCATGATTCTTTTTCTAAAGATGTCTTTTTGTTTCAGTTCATCAATATAATAAATTTCGTAAAGGGTTGATAACAATTTTAAAGGTAAATATATTCCTTACAGATAAGTTTTTAAAATTTAATTCCGTTAAATGTAACATTTTCTGTAAAATGTATTTGTTGCTTGATTCTATAAATATATGATTATTTTTTATTGGCAGAATTTTTATTCTCGAATTGAAGAATTTCTGAACATAGCAGGAATATCATAACATTATTCAACTAGGGCTTGTTTATTTAAATTAGCGTACCCCTTTTATTACTTCTTGAGTAACTTTGGGGCATATTTCGAAATTGAGAATCATGTTTAATTGATGAGTATGGCATTTAAAATGGCAACTTATTTTTTCACATCCTGCCAGCGGGAGGGAATTCATCAATAAGATCCTAGCAATTAAAACATTACAAAAGGGAAAAAAATAGTTCTTATTTTATAGTTTATCATTTAAGATATAGAAAAAGTTTACAAGCATTTAAAAATCTTAATCATCATTTATTTCAATTTCATAAATATGATCGGCATTTCTTCTGCAATGGAAACCGGTAAATTAAAATACAATGAGTTCTTATAAAATAGAATGCAAATTATGCTTTCATTTTTTTACAAACGGCTATTATTAAAAAATTCGATGTGAATGTTCCCAAAACGTTGCTTACAAATATGTGCTTGCTACTTGTTGTCAATTAAAACAAATTTTCTATCATAATGAAACCAATTAGTGGAAGGCCAATTGTTCGGTAAATATCTTTATCTAAATCTGTTAATAGACATTTAGCAGACTATTCCTTTTCAGACATTTTATAACAGTTACTATTTTTATTTTGTTAAAATATTATTAAAAAGTAAAAGCAAATGATTTTTTCTTTGATAAATATATTTTGTTAATATTATTTCGTTTATTTTTTGTATAATAGCTGATGATCAATTGTAAACTTTCTGGAATCTGCAATGTTTGTAAGGTACGCTGTTATGTTGAAGGAATAAACAAGCCGATGGAATTCTAAATTGCTTGGAGTATTATTTTAGTTGTAATAATTTAATATGCTCTGCAAGCTATAGTTTGAAGCTTAAGAAAACGGATAGTTTTCTAGAAAGCATGCAAAACCAATAATGGATTCATTAGCCCATATCTCATTCGGAGTTTCATTTGCTTTGTTTTCAAAATTTCAGCGTCAAAATTAAATCTTATAAGGAATGGCAGTATGGAAAGTGCCCTCTGAGATGCAAATTTATTTACATGTAAAAAATATGCAAATGTAAAATGAAAATACAATATGTGAAATTGGAAAGATGATAATTAATTACAGCGTATTCGTACAAAAACAAATAACAGTTCAGGCTGAAGAATTAATTAAAAATGGGACTTTTTGATATTCGTAACTATGATCAGTATCCTTCTTTGTTATATGTAGTTTGTCTTAAATCGATCCTTTTCCCATGAATAGACTGAAAAGAATCCTCATACGTCAGATTAAACTATCTTGGAAATATACTCTGTGCGATCACTTTCTTGATAATGATTTTTATAAAAGGCATTCTAAGCAAAAAATGAATTATTTACAGGCTCATAACTTCATCTCTACTAAATTTGGCAACATCACGTAGTGAAAGTAAATGATGTCATTCTTTTTCTAGCTGTTAACTCGTATTTTTTTTATTTTTTTATTTTGTATCTTTTTCAAAATCATCCATTTCAGTGCTATATAATATTGTATGAAACAATAATTTTATATTCCAATACAAAATGATGTCTATTTACAACCGAAATTCCCAACCAAAACCAGAATTCGTATTACTTGATTGTAATATTTAAACTTAATATTATTTTGCTAATATCGTTTCTATCGGAAGCCAGTTTTAGATTTATTATGATACATCTAATAATAGCATACAGTAATGTTTCAGTATAGAACATTTCAATTATATAAGAAAAGGATAAAGGTAGTGAGAATTTCAAATCATCCATCTTCTGTAACTAAATTGTTCTTCTATTTCTACGCCATAATTTACATCCGGTATTCTATATTATCACATTTTGATAAATTCTGTAAGTGCCGCAGTTGCTTAGTGGATACGTCTTTGAGCAGCGGTTCGAGCCTGAGCCTGACCTGATCACCTGTGAGCCTTTGGTTTTTGTGTTATTTACGTTTAATTCTTGATATGCAAAATAAGTGTATGTAAATCTAAATTCGTTATGTATGCAAATTAACGTATTTTGGGTATTTAATGTTTCAGATTTAGGTTATTTAATACTTAATGTTTAAGTAACTGCTATCAAGATGATGTCAGTTCAGGAATATGAATACTTACTCTTTGTATCGAACGAATAAAGGTTTCTTCCTTGTCAGATTTGATTGTGCATAATTCTGCGTGATAATATTGCAGCCTTATCTGACATTCTTAACTGCTTCTTTTTGACTGTTCTATACTTCTTATCGTCGAAGATATATTATTTGGTAGGGGAAGTTTACATTGCTCTCCAGTAACTCGCGCTGAACAGTGTAATGCACTTTAGTTACCATTACTAACTTCTTTAAAATTAAAAATGTTCTGTCAGGTAATTGTTTTTCCAAACTTTGCATTTTTAAATCAACAACACTGGTTTGATTTTATTTTATTAGTATTTGTGTAAGTATGGAAAATAAAAAAAAAACTTATTTTCTGCATTTGATGCTATTTGACTATTTCATAAACAAGATTCTTATCATGCTATGTACTATTTGTGGAGACACTTCTGTAAGTCAACGAACGATGCCAACATGATTTTGAAATTCAGTTGCTGAGAATACCGAGCTTAAAAGTAGCAATACTCTGTGTTGTTATGCGTAGATAATGATGACCAAATTAAATAATCCTTCACAAATAATAAATTTACTACCTGACCTGAAACAGAAAAATGTGCTCAAAGTATTAAGTTCGATAATTTTTGAGCATTTTATGTCAGTGGCTTTGGTTGTCTCTTCGATGTTTGGATTCGCCATATGTTAAGAGAAAATCATTGGGCTTTTTACTTGTAATTTATTGTAAAAGCACGATAAAAATGATTCGTTTTTTAAAATAATCATAACTAACGATGATAAACAGTTAATATACAATTATATTGAATAAAAAAATGGTCTCGTAGTAATTTGAGCAAACTGTCATTAACCACCATAAAGGCCAATATTTATCCCCCAAAATTTTTGTCCTCACGATACTCCTAAAAGTATATTGCCCATTACGAGTGCTGCTGCCTACTAGTCCATAAATTCAGTTAAACAGAATGGCTAATTGGAAAATTAGAAGAAAGTTTTTAAACAGAAGCCTCAAGAAATAGGTTAAGAGTAAAGGAGTACAGTTGCATTAGGTTAGCTAGATGACATGTGTATGTATATCTGGCAAAAGTTGGAATTCTTTATAGATATTTGACTCCGTCTTTATTATTATCCTTTTTTGGCACTTTTGGACTACTGCCTATTTCATCTATAGAACAAATATCAAAAAAGGAAGTTCAATTCATTGGAGGATTACAAACTGTGTTTTGAGTGCTTTTTAATGATATGCCAAGGAAGGAATAACGATATGCCATTCTCTAAGAGTGGGATGATGAATCATTCATGGATGTAAAACCTTTATCAAGTAAAACGATAAATATATAAGGGAATTAACACCATCGTTAATACAATAAATTCTTCTTAATTTTCCTCTGCCTTCCAAAAGAAGACAGAGACTTTCCATGCGACTCAACAGCAAATGAATCCATTATATGCTGACAAGTAAAAAATATTGACCCGTAGAAATTATCACGAAAAGTCTGACAAGACATTGCTATGCTGAAAAATTTATCACTCCCTAAAAACATGTGCATTGTTATGAGAAATGCAAATGCGAAATGAAGTTAGCTTCTACTAAAAATACTTTCAATTTTACGGACATGTTATGTATTTTTTCCTTCACTCATTGGTGGAAAAAAGTAACATTGAATTATTCATTTAGGCAGTTTTACATTTCACACTTTTAAGAATTTCTAAGACACGCCACGGTTACTTAGTTAAATATGAAAACAAGTTGGTTTCGCTATTTATATATATTTTTTCACAAAGAAAGTCTTTAAAACTTTAACAATTTTGTAGTTAAAAGTCTCAGTTTAATTTGTTGCTCGAAAAAATATTAACAAAAATGGTGCATATTTGCAATGACAGTTCTTTTCATTAATATAGTCAATAATTTTTTTCAATTACATAATTTGGTTTCTTGTTGCACTTTATGAATATTTATTAGGGAATTTCTTATAGTTTTTGGAGTTCTTTAAATTAAATTTAGATTTAATTTTTTTTATCTTATAAAGAAATTCTATTCATTAATGAATCATTATAATTTCATTAATGAATTATAAAGAAATGCTCTTTCATTAAATATTAATGAAAGAGCATTAATATTTAAAAATAAACTTAACACTTTGAAATGCCAAATTCTTTCACAAAAACTATGCCTATTGAGATTTTCATCTAGATGTAAGTTGGAACTTTCAAAAGTTTTCTCATATATTTTTCACAAAGATTTGACTTATTTCATCTTTATACTGTCTCATTTTTAAATTCCTTTAGAAAAAAAACTGATAAAAATTGGATACTAAATGCAAAATTAACATTAGAAACACTTACAACTATTTTTCATAGTACCCATCATTAATCATCAGAAAGCAGGCTTCGTGTTTTCCAAAACTCATTCTAATATTCTTTTTTTTCTATTAAAAAAGCAAACGTCGTAAGATATGTTCTACAAACAAACAAAAAAAAAACGAATGGAATAACACAGCTGAATTTTTTATATATATATTTCAGTAAGAGAAGTTCAAAGAAGCGGATAGCGAAAAAAATTAAGAGTTGCAAAAGTTTCTCACTCTTTTTCTAAGAAAACTAGTGAAATTTTCTGAATAGTAGTAGTTTTGAAAGAAGTCATTTTCTCATTCACAAACAGAAGTCAGTGAAGATTCTGGATAAATGCCAAGTCCCATGCGTTATTCAAGAATATAACTTTATGCTGCTTAAAAGTCTTTTTCTTTGAAATTAAATGTATACTCTTAAGCTGAAAAATTTAAAATTCGTAACCATTAAAGAAAAATTGAAATATATTGTATGAATTTTTAGGATTGCAATGCCAAATTTATTTGAAAATAATTAATTTTATTTAAAATCTTTTGAATGCTTTTTAATTAAACAGTTATTATCACGTGTAATTTTGTCACAATCATTATGTTAAATGTGTAAGAATTCTTATATTTAACTACATTCTTAATAAATTTATAGATTTTGAACAGGAATTTGCCCTTCATAAATTCTATTTATTTAGAATTTTCATCTAATAGTCAAATTATGTTTTAAACACAATAATAAAAAAAACTAATTAGACCCAAATCATAGCCTGTTCGTATATGTCGGTATCACATCTCCCTTTCATACATTTTCTGCCATCTTTTCGAATTCTATCTTCGAATAATATATTTTCAATATTTTTCAGTCTTGTAAATTTGTATAGAGTGTTTTCCTAAAAGATTGAGCTAAGCTTTCATTGCTTAGTTATAATTCATAGGCATATATTACAAATCAGAATGGTAAGGAAAAAAAATAGAAAATTTTTGATATCTATAAAATTTTTAAAGAGATTAGGTTTGAATAAATGCAAGATTTAAGTTTTTATACGCCTCCCCATCGGACAACAAAAAATATCTCAAAGAGTAAAGTAAGCGCTATACTTTAATAAGGTGATGCACAAAATGTCAACATTTTTATCTTAAAAAAACTGTGAGCTGTATGAAAATACATATATGCTGACTTTTCGATGTCTAAATATGAGTTGACAAAGATTTAAAAAAAATCCTTACAAATGATTGTGTTTCAGGAGCTGTGCATAAATTATCAAAGAAAACAATGCATAAATAAATAATAAATTTTCTATTTATTGGTATAAAAATATCTAAACTTAGTATAAATAATAGCTTTATTCCAAATAATACAAAGCTTATGTAAAAAGTTTTCAATCCATGCCAGTACAGATCTATATTCATCTAATGATATATCTCTGTACTTGATTAATTTCTTATTCGTTGATGTCACAACAACAATTTTGAATGCATTGTTGCAATTCTGCTTTATTTAATTGCTGTGACAAATTAAAAAAATATATTGGTGAAAAGTACTACAAAAATAAAATCCATAGTTGATCTGGAGGTATGCAAACTCCTGACAGCCAGTCTCAATCGACTTATGCATGCAAATCAATTCACTTCTCATATGAATTCATTATTGAATCAGTGTATCTCAATTGTTATATGATAAACTGGCGATCTAATGAATTACTTCTGGTGAAGATTATCACGTGACATGAATGGATTTGTATAAGATCAGGAAAGTCCATTTTGAGAATTTATGCGTCTATCTTATTTAAAATAAAATTACTCTCATTAAATTTGGATTTTCGGGAAACAAGGATTTGCATTTCCTGATAAAGAGCCAAATTACAAAAATCTAAATGATGCCGGTAATTTGTCGGCTCTTCTTGTACATGAATGCCAAATCAATTCTATTTATTTTGAATCAATTTTCTCCTCGATGCTGCACGTGGTATTACACTTTTGAAGCAATGGCACACGATCTCTGCTATGTGGATGACTACATAAGAAGTCAAACCTTCAATTTTTTTCAGCAATTTTATGATGTCTTTTTCTACCTAATACACCTACAAAATGTATATTTTATCTTTCACACATTCCGTGTACAATCGGGAAATAAATCTTCCCGAAGAATGTCAAGAATAAGGAAATGTATATTGATATATCCATACAGATGCGTTATCATTGCAGTTACTTATATTATTACTTATATCTCTGCTGGATTGAGACAAACTGTCTATGCAGCTATCTACACTTTCAAAATGTATTAGAAATGTGAAATGTGGAGATAGTCAGAATGTGAATGATTCGTTTCGATTGCCTCTCTACGCATATTGCCCTTGCCCTTACATATGTAATGCTAGTTAATAATGACAGAGGAGAACTTTTTCATGTAATGAAGCGTCTATCGAGATTGTGTGATGCATCGATCAAAGGCAGATATTTGCATATTTAGAATTTCATGAGCTGGTTTTATGTTTATTTTGAGTTGATTATATCCAAGATTTATTCTGATATTCCTATTATTTAAACTTCAATTATGCCACTTGAAAAATTCTAAGATATTTTCTTATAGCCTAGATTTGAGATCTTGTAAATAAAACTAAAGATAAGATATATATTTTTTTTTGCTTATGCTGTATTTCTTTTTTTACTTTATTTACCTTCTAACTGTAAACACTTCCATTTTAATTTAAAATTTACCATTCATCATTTTGTTTAAACATGTCTCTGAGACTTTTCATTATAAAACACTCACATTTCCTACATCATATTATTAATGTATAAGGCACATTGTGCTCACTCGTATTTTTTTCACAATTTAAATTTTTATTAACTATACATTTTGTATTCATTAAAATTTAATCTTCTGGAAGCTTTACTCAATTTGATAAAATTCTATACCTTTTATCCTTTATTTTTTTTATTTATAATACATTTATATTTTCAATACTGCAGAAATGAAAACATAATTCTATGTTTGGAATACCCAATATAATTTCGAACTTCGAATATAAACATTTCTTATTTCTAATTGTATTGAGGTTGAACTTACAGAAAGTTTTTAATTCCTTCATTTGTGTTTTATATCTTTGTAATCATTGTATAGTATTGGAAAAAAATTCGGATTCAGTAAAAAATGAATTTAAATTTTTTTACGATTGGATGTTCTACAAGCTTTCAACTTTATATGATTTTTTTTCATTTGTGTGGAAAAATTAACCTTAAAAAATAACCCCAAAGAAATTGACATTAAAGCCCTTTATACTCATAAATAAAACGACAAAAAAAACAGGAATTGGAAGTGCGATTCAATTTATCCGAAGTCATTTAATTGTTTTTAGAAAATAGCATTATCATCTTGGTAGTCCTTTGTCCAACAAATGCCTTACGATGTTATTAACGTTTAATTTTCTTGAGTCAAAATTTTTCAAATAGGGAGTTTTGTCAAACCTCTCGAGCATGATCTACTCATGTACTCAAAAATCAAGCCTCACATTTATTTTCCAATGCGATAAAAAGTAAATATAATTCAATCAAATAAGCAAAGTCATTAATAAATTAGTTTAGTTTGAACCCCAAAAGCAGGGGAAGCTTTCTTATATAAAATTCCTATTTTGACTGACTAAAAACAAAAATCTATATATACAAATTTAAGCTATAATTTTTGTTTCTTTTCGTATTAACATTGGTTTTCTTTTTTTATATAAATTTCCATCAAATATCTCCTAGTTTACAATTTATGAAGAATGAAATAAATAAAATCAAAATGAATATAACTATTATCTAAATACGACATTAAATTTAGAGTGAATAACATTTTAAATCGAATTACATTTAAAATATGTTATTAAATTATTTTAATCTGGAAAATACTAGCTGTAGTGCGTTGAGGTATTTAAATGGCATACTTAATGAATTGCTTAAACACAAAAAAATCGATATTTAAATCTATGTCAATACTTTCCTTTCTTTTCATCTTAACACTGATTCTTTTATTTCCTCCTTTTATATAATTCTTCTACAAAAATATCTGTGTTCACTAGCTTAGAAGAATATAATGAATACACTGAATGAAACTAAAGCGATCTTGACAGATGTCTAAATATGACACAAACTTCCGTATGTGATAAGACTGTAAATCAAATTCAATTATACATTTAATACACTTTAACGAATTATTCTCATCTGGAAACGACTCACATTATTTCTCTGATTAATATAAATGCCATAACCAAAAGACGGTATAAGCGCAAAATCGGAAATTAAATCTATTCTAATACTTTCCCTTCTTTTCATGTTAACATTGCCTTGTCTAAATCCCTTCCCTTTTCTATAATTCTTCCACAAACATCTTTACAAACAAAAAAAGAATACAATAAATAAAACCAAAGCGAATTTGACAATACTCTGTCTATCTAATATTCCGTTAACTAGAAAATGAATCCTTCCAAGTTAAACTTGTCTGCTTTATATATATATATATATATATATATATATATATATATATATATATATATATATATATATATATATATATATATATATATATATACGTCGAAATGAGTTCAGAGTGAGTGTTTGTCAGTTGGTACATTTCACCCAATTACTGTCCCTGCCTTATCTGCTTATTGTTAGTTCCACGGAATTCTTCTCTCTAGAACTCTGCTAGTGTTTAACTTAAAATACATTTGAAATGAATTGTGACAGACAGTTATTACTTACAAGCAAGAAAATCTGGTACGGTTAAATATTTAAGTGAGATACTTCTCAAAAATGATTTATAAAGATGTTTCTAACCAGAAAATGTTAGAAATGTTTAGTTCCTTGTCTTTTATTTCTACATATTCATATAGATGTATTTGATGAACCTGTGAAGTTTTGCGAAAATGATTTGAATTACAGCATTATTCTAAATATAAAAAGAGATAATATTAATTTTCATCACTCAAAATTACAGCTATACATATATGAAGGCATCATTTGTGGCATTGATTCATTTCAAGCTGAATTATAATCAGTGTTTGTAAAAGCATCAATATTTCCAAAAAATAATAAATAGAAGATTAGAGTATGAGACGTCGAAATATTTAGTCTGTGTAAAATATGATGTTATATTTAATGATGGTGTAATTAATGATGGTATTCAGGCTATTGATGTAAATTCCTTATGACATTTGATATTCGAATAACAGTAATCATTGCTTTTAGTATAAATCTATGCAAAATTTATCTTTTCTACATCTATGCAGTGAAAAATAAAAGGAATCTCAATATTCATCCAAACTTTGTTATTGAATATTTTCTGAAGATTTCTTTACAAATTTGTAAACAAATATCCTAAATATACGTCGATACTTTTGTATAAATACAATTAATACCGCCATGCTGCCAGATTCATGTCAGAAATCTCTTCACATGAATCACTTGAATATAAATAAAAGCCCTGTCAATGCAGTGTCTATTTATACATTTTGTACGTAATACTACTGTTATCTATATATTTGCATATTGCTATTTCATGATTTTTATTACATCAATACATTTAAAAATGCATTTTCTAATAATATTCTTGATTCTCATACACATTCAATTATATGTATTGTTTCTAACACTTCCTGCTGGGAACAATTGTATTCTTCTCCTTTTAACTAATAGAAATCCATTACTCGATGGTCCCGGTAGTATCTTTTCGTCACCTGTTTCATTCAGAGACTCACTGAACCACTCATATCATATCACTTTCTTATATTTAAACAACAATTCAAATTTTATTATGAAAGTCGTAACAAGTTTCATATTTTCATGTATTATTAATGTTTGGTTTTTCTCATTTTGTTATTCTACAAATCTTAGACTTTTATTTTGTTCCTTTGTACCATTGCAACTTTTTCTTTCTATCTGCATTTTTAAGTAGTATAAGAAGCAGAACTTAAAATTTGAAATGTTTCATAAATTTGAATTCATATCCATTCTTGCACAATTCAGTTGCCGTAGTGGTTGAGTGAGGTGGCAGACAGTGACATATGAGGTACCAAAGAAATCTGAAAGTCCTGTTGTGTGAAATAACGCTTCAGGAGATCGAATCATACTTCCATCTGTGTGCCCTTTATGGAACTGCCATTTATTTAAGAAAAAAAAGTCACTGTAAATGAAAATCGCAGGTAAAAACTAAGCTCAATTTTTCAATGTAGCTATTATAAGCCTGAATGAGAAAAACAATGATTTGTGTAGAAATCATGCAGCCCTCTGTTATACCAATACCACAAGAAGAAAATGACACTACATAATATTGCCAATATAGAATAGTCATAGAATTGCCAATAGTATTGGGTGGGGAATTTTCAGTTATTACAGCTCAACAGCTCATTATAATGTTTCTTATTGGCCTGTTTAAATGTTCTATTATTAAATATTATAAATAGGTTATGAAGGTTCAAAGATTTTTATTTATGTTATAAATAGCACAAATTACAAATACAATACGTCATATAATACAACTTTTAGCTTAAAGTTTTCTTGTCCATTCCAAGTAATATACATAACTATATGATATATCTTGAAACATAACTTGCATTAATATACATAACTATATGATATATCTCATATCTTGAAAATATCCTTAACTGTGATGAATTTTTATTTAGTGCCTTATTAAATTATGCATTCTGATTTGGAAACATATTGTACTGATTTGGCTAAGAGACCATAGACGGTGAAGTGTTTATGAATTAAAAAATAATGTTTGTGCCGAGTCATATGTTCCTAAAATTTTAGCATATATTAATTTTAGATTATAAAATTAAAAACATTTTCCGATGCTTAAATATGCTAGAGAATCACAGTTAAAGATCTTAATCTATAGAATCATAGCATCAATTTATTTTTTAAATGTTTTAATGTTATTTGTTTTATTATAAAAAATGTTTCAAAATCTTTTGACGCCTGGAAAGAACGATCAATGATCTAATTAGAAAGCAGCATCGTAAATATAGTATTTATTTATTACCTTGGCCTATTAATATTAGGGCGAATCGAATCCTAACATAATTATTGCAAATGTAATAACCTCGCATCTAAATGCCAGAACTATTGTGATGAATGTTGTATGAACCTGCTTATCCGTCAATCATAGAAAATGGCAAACTGGTTCAATTGAATCTCATAGATTGAATACGACCCGTAATCTAATTTATACTGAAGACGTTGGATGGCTGTAACCCATAGGAATTATACAATGAGTAATGATTTCAAATGTGGCTTTCAAGCGTCATCTGTCCGGGAGTTACAAAAATAATTAATGAATAAATGCTAGTTTTATTAAAAAAATAGTTAAGTATCAAACTGCGATTGATTAAAATTGAAACCTAAATATAAAATAAGTTTTTAAGACTGAAAATAAAGAATTAAAACCAGATTTTTGAAGCACATAATTTATTTAATTTTTCATAAAGATTGTAATGATGATGATGTCGTGTCCATGTTACCACGGAAAGGGGGTGCAGTAGCTTCTGAGGGTGAAGAACCCTGAGCACCCGAGGGCAGAAGTCTGACTTTTAGCTCAAATGAAGATGAAACTCACATTCACACACCTCACAAATAGAACACAGATGAAGAACAACCATGCCCGAACCGGAAATCGAACCCAGGACGCCTAGATTACGGGGAAGATGCGCCACCCCTAAGCCAGGACGCTGGCAAACTAAACTATCAAATATCTGATCATTAGCAAATATTATTTCACTATCCCAACAAACCTACTCTAAAAAAAAGGGAAATCTAGAGGCAAAATTTTAGCAATTTTTTTATGAAGACGTTGATAGAAAATTTCAAATTAGAATGAAAACAACGGAAAATTTATTCACCGATATTATTTAAAAAAATGTTTTATTAACTTAAAAAACAGTGTTTTGTTGTCCCTCCCTTCTTACATTTTCTGCACCCTTCCTCCATGTTGTATAATTCTTCATCCAGGAATCGTTCTTTTCGATTCTATTGTTCTAACTCCCTCATACCAATTTACCAAATTTTGGATTTTTGTTTTTTGCCTATTACTATTAGGGGGCGAAACAGAAGTTTCTTGATATCATTGTTTCCACTGTTATAACTTAAAATACTGTTCTGTATTAGTGAGTATTTATGTCTCGAAAGTGAAAAAAAAATCATCGTCAAATACTTCTTTTCTTTTTCCAGTCGTCTTCTCTCCAGTCAGAAAGAAGAAAACTGTAGTCATGAATGACATTACAAAAAGATCATTTAAAAATTTGTGAAAAATTCATCAAAAATGCATATTGAATAAATTAATGAAGTTGAGAAAATGATTGATTGATCTTTAAAAGCAGGATAAATCATTCTCATGCAATATTTATTTTAGAAGGTATTTCGAAAATCAGTGGAAAACGTTGAAGTTTGAATTAATTTTTATTATTTAAATTGCCAACTACATAATAAATAATTCTAAAAATTGAATGCACCACAAGTTACATAAAAATGACTTTCAGAACTACATGCGCAAATTTTGTTCACGCTATTGTTCATCATTTTGGAAGGGATCTTATAGTAAACAGGGAAACAGATAGATATATTTACTGCTTTACTTTATAGATTAATTCTCAAACTGCGATTTTAATTTCTTACCATATCGTTTTTATCTGTTTCTCCCATTTCATACATTTCAAAGCAGTTTAACAATAATAAAAACAAAAATATAACCAATCGAGCTTACTATTCTACACAAATTCCTGGAATAAATTTGTTATTTTCTCTTAATATCTTTTAACTCAAATATCCCCAAAGGACTTATTGATCTTAGTTTTGCTAAGTCACTTGAAAACAAATTGAAACAAAATGGAAACGTTTTTCAGTTTTATTTCAATCCATTTTATCTAAGGTGTAGGCTTAAAATACAAAGGACCTCAAGATCGAAAATTTCGAATCTGTGTTCTCCCACAGTAAGCTATAGAGGAGCATCCATAAAAAAAATAACTCACACTTAAACCCCCTTCTTTAAAATCTTTAATCTTTAAACCTAGTCACGATCTATTCTAAAGCATCCATATAACAAAAATTTTATCCCGGAAGGTTTTGTATTTAAGTTTACTTTCTGATATCCAGTGTGTAAAACACTACTATACCACTAAAAAGCAAGAAGAAAAAAAAAAGATAAAGCAAAACCTTATACTAACTTCCAATCTGAAAGATATATAGAACAACCGAGGAAGAAAAGATTATTTCTAACATTTTTTTCTTCTTTTTAATCAAACGATAGTTCTAGCAATGCCAGTAAGTCAAAAGTTATGTCGGGAAGAAAATAAAATTGAGAGAGAAGAACAAAAATGTAACACCTTTGGAAATGCTCAAATATAGTGTGAAATAGTTATCTGGTAGATACTAGGAAAGATTAAATTTTGTTTCCTCTATCATGTACTTCTTAACGATAAACTACTTCGACAACTTGAAGTAGGATGTGTAGGCGCTTAGATATAATTTTGGAAAAGAAAAAAAGAAGGCCTTCTTTTCGGTACTGCTCTTGAGATTTTTGAAGTATTTTTTATAATTCTTAAAATCATAATTGAATTACCATAAAATAATTTTATAAAAAATTCAAATGTTTCATATAGCCATATAATTACTCCAACGGCTTAACTTTAAAATGATTTGATTTATGAATTTAGAGTAATATGAAAATATGAAATATTTGAATTTTAGAAATGAACACTGGGAACCTCAGTTATGGTTGTAAAGATTCAAATACTTCATACAATCACGCAATTACTCTAACCATACACGTTTTGAATAGTTTAATTATGGAAAAGAATACTTATGCAGGTACGTCGGAAAAAAGAAATATGTTTCCCATCGTCCGTGCCTTTATGAAATTAATTATATACTCTGCATGTCGCACAGATTTTACAGTTCATCACATTTCGATCGAATGTCTAACTTTTAATATTCATCATAACCAGTTTTTTCACTCACCACCCAACTCTCACTGATTTATTGGGAGAGGACCAACATCCAAACATTTTTAAAAAATGCCGGGATAGCTTGGTTGTAGGGCGTTGAATTCGCGTCACTTAGGTTGCGAGTTCGAACCCCGCCGGCTGAAGACTCCCCGCTTGCGTGGTGGCTGACGCACGTATAAATTTGTTGTGGTCACAAAAAGTCGTCCATGTCGAAAGTAATGCCACTGGGGGTACTAGATCAGGGGTGATCTAAATTACGATCTGTAGTTGAATGAATGAATTGAATGAAAAAAGTCCGACCCGTAAAAAGGATTGTGACGTGTGTGTAGCTAAGTCGTTCTCTTGGCCTTAGATGGTGCTACTGAAAAAACAAGAAACTTACACTTGGCTTAAACTACAAATGTCTTCTTAAAGTCAGTGGGCTTGTCTAGAAAGAGCCATTAAAAACAACATTTTTAAATTTTTATATGCTATTAAATTTTTACCATGCATTTAAACTCTTCAAGTTCTTAAATCTTTTAATTATTTCATTTTTAATACATTATCATGTGCTACTGTTTCCAGTGTATTTTAACTATTCTATTTTGTTTTCATATAACTATTCATTTATTTAAATTTTAAGGAATATTTAACCTCTTCTTTACCACATGGATGGCGCAGTTTGACCAAAGATGGTTCTTGTGCCAAAAAAATACAAAACAACCAACTAACCAATTTATGAAATTAACATCCATCAAATTCAAAATGACATATGATGTGAAGTTAAAAAATTAAATCTATACTTAATTTTTTAACTTGTACATTTAAGATTTACACAAATTTATTGAAAATATGTAATTTTTTAAAGGCTTCAGATTTTATGTTAGCAATTACTGGAACCATACATTTTCATTAAAAGTTCTTGCATTTAATGATGATTCATGAAAAATATTTGTTCTAAACTGAGGTTATATAGATCATTCTAAATTTTAATGATTTATATAATCATTTGCGTGCCCTGTTTTATTATTTATATCATCATTTGAAAGATATGTTTCTCTCAATAAATTAATTGTACATCTGGGCATTATTATCATTCTAAGACACGATTACGTTAGAGTATTTATTCATATCCTACAAAAATATCTTATTATTGTAGATTTATATTATTTAAAAAAATATTTGAACGATTAGACAAATGAGAAAATTTTTCTTTGTTGTTATAATAGTTTTTTGCATTTTAAAATATCATGGTCAAAATATATTCCTAAATTATATATGAGTGTGCTCTTTTGGTTCATATTTAATTCAAGTACTTAGTGAAGTTCTTAGTACTAAATACTTCGTAAATAAAAGATAATTTTATTTTAATCAGATGAAATTATTATATAGAAATTAGATTTTTTGATATTCATAAATATTACGAAAAATATTATGCACTAATGTTTTTTCTCAGCATGCAAATTAATATATGCATCCAAACTAATAGCACTTTATTTTAATTCAAAATAATTTCAACTATTTATTAAATGAACGAAAGTTGCCATTACTTGTCTAATTTCATGCTTAAAATGGTTTTGTTTTTAATATTTATTCAAATCTACAGCATTCGAACACGTATAATGTGCACAAAATGTTCCCGTGTCATTTGGTTTGACTGAAAACATTTTTAATCTATTATAAAAGTGATTTAAGGCATAATATATTTTTGTAAATGTTTTTATTCGCATCTCTTCAAGCTTCATTTAATGTGGAATTATTCTCAAATATAATTACCGTTGGATGCTCCTTATCTATTATGAGAAACTTCTTAAAGAAATAAAAGTATTTAAAATGCTGTATTCATATGAAATACTTTAAATTATGATTATAATCGCCTTAATTTATCACAGATATTGTTTAGAAAAAATATTCTTGCTATATTAAATACTAGCCGCCTTTGGCGACCAGCCGGTTCGCCTATCTTAATGCTCGTTAAAATTTTAATAACTAAATATCGTATGCAACTCCTATTTTAATAGCTTCTTGACCAAAATATTTTAAATATTCAAGTTTTGATAGTCATATAATTGTTTCATTATATTATAAAGGCCTTCAGCCATAACCTAATATGTATGTCTAATTTTCTGTTAGCTATCGTAGAATTTATGCTTTAAATTAAAGCGGAAATGGTTAAATTGCAATTAATATAAGAACATTTTTTTACTGAAAAGAAGCATTTTTTTTTTAATATGAGTACTAAAAACAGAGTCGCTGATTATTTAAATCTTATGGGCACTAAAGAATATCTTTCTTAATTTATGTAATATCTCAAGAAGTTTTCTACAAAATTTTCTCAGATTCATCATGAACAGATCAATTAATTAACAATATTTATTTTTAAATGCATGAAACTCTAAGAAAATACACAGAATCGTTCGAATTAATCGATCGGAAACATGTTAAGCCTTCACAACCAAGTCCGTATCCGTTGAAAATAGAGTTCTCAACAATCAGAACACAATGCGCATCGTGAATTTTTAACGCCAATTATAGTAATGCAAATGCGTGAATTTTCTACGCCAATTGGGGTAACGCTACGCAGATTAGAAGTTTTTAATTTCCTTTATTCTATTTTATTTTAATTCTAAAGTACTTCAGAAGAATTCTGAAAGATCGATTAATTAACAATGTTTAATTTTAAATGCATCAAACACTAAGAAAATAAACAAAATATGTTGAAATAATCGGCCTAAAATATCTTAAGCCTATCCTCGTTAGCGTGGGGGAAAAAACTGAAGCCTTATTCATTTGGCGGTGGGGAAATGAAAAGATTTTTAGGTGGGAAAGTTAGTTTTTAATTAATAATTAAAAATCTAATTAAAAATTCAAAAAAGGACATCAGGTGCACATTCCCGATCTCCAAGGTATGCATGTGCTAAATTTGGTAGCTGTAGGTCGTACGATCTGGCCTTCAGAGCGCCAACACACACACACACATTCAGCTTTTTATAAGTATAGATGAATATTAGAATATATAGTGAACATCAATGTGTCTGTTTAACTTTTATTAGATTTATCTTCTTAGAATTATGTTCTATTTTAAATCATTTTACGATCAATGACGTTAAGATAAGGACAACATCGAAGTTGATAACTCATTCTTCACAATTTCATTCAGTTAATATGAGATACATGATAACATCACAATAGCAGAAATTAAAATTAGTTTTAAGATATAAAATTAGAATTTTTGCATTAAATTATACATTTTATATCTTCCAATTTTAGCCAATGTCCATGACTAAATATCAAAAAACATCACTATGAAGAAAAATTCGCCTAAAATAACGATAAGAATCATGATGAAAGAAAGATAATGATTAATTATCTAATTTAACCTCAATTTATGTTCTACTAGTAAGATTAATTTTCTAAATCCAATTAAACTATCATTTTTTTTTTATTCGTTTGTCGCAATTTCATTGATGTGATATCTATGTTTATTCATAAATAATTTATTTTATAATGGAAAAATAAGTTGTTCATCTAAAGAGATATGAAACGGAATTCATTAGGATAAAAAAATCAAAAAAATATTATTAAATATTTTACATACAACAAATTTATCCATTTCTAGTATTGTAGTGAAAGCTTATAAGCCAGTTAACAGCTACGCTACATGAGCAATTGCCTTTGTATTGTGGTCGTGTTACTCGGCTGGGAACCACAAGGTCCCAGGTTCTATCCACTGCATTGGTGACCCGGACGATGAACCTTCAACCTTCGTACAGCTGTTGCGGCGCCATATTACTACAGTATATTGCAGCTGATAAAACTAGTCATAAAAATGCTGAAACCGTATACTGAATTGATTTTGAGCAAAATACAATGTGTAAAAGAAACGCGCACTTTACAGCAGTGGATGATCTCTGATTATTTAGTGTTAGTTTCAATTCGATGTGAGAGTTTATTCCTTTCTTCCCTTAATGAATTGTATTTCGCATCTCTTTAGATGAATTACTTACTTTTTCCAATGTTAATTTTTTATTCACAGCAGTGTACAATGGAGACACTTGCAAGCACTTGCACTTATTAACGCCAGGGATATTCAGAATCCCCCATTCAGAAGTGGTAATTAAGTTCACTTCATCAGCTTTCGACATTTCATGCGAAGGAGAAAAAAAAATGGCTCAGAATAAATCTTCTCCTATGTGATTTCCTTTTCTTTTGGCGTAAATGCCTTTCACCGCAAACTTCTAGTAATTTAACGAACGGTTTTTGTTAATGAAGTTTCTTTTCAAATGGTATCTAAAATGCTGATGTCGAACTTTCCTCAAATTGCGAAAAAGTTTCTTGGTGCTCTGATTTTTTTTTATACGTAACTTTTTTTGTACTTTTTATAGGTACCAAAAAATCTTAAATCACATTTGATTTCCAATGTTGCAACCATAAATCAATTCATCGCCGTGTATTTGAAAATAATAAAATGATAGATAAAACTTTTCTATTACATATTTATCTATTTTCAAAGTTTTATTGCGACGTGTTCTTATATTTACGAATATTTTGTTTCAGAATTAAAAAAATAAAGCAATTTTTTTTTTACAATTATTTAGTGAATATTAAACCTAAGTAGCGATAAGTAAATGAAACATTATTTTAACTCTTTTTATCATTAACTAGGAATGTACGTCTCGAAGCGATGGCTTCCACACTTTATTTGGAATTTCAATTAATTACAAAGGAAATATTTCTGAGGTTGCTACGATAACTTTTAAAAATACAGTTGCAAAAAAAAAAACACTGAAATTTTTTTTAGAATTTTATTATTATTTTTAAATATGATTTTGCTCAGTTATCATCAATTTCATTACTGCAGTAAAATGTTTTAAAAAGTTTGCTATTTTGTCAAATATATCATCATGCAATCCCCCCCCCATTGCTGAAAAATTAAGAAATATTCTTGCATGATTTACTGACGCGACTGTTCATATGAAGAATTAAAAAATGGAATTACATTTATTACTAAGCTAATGACGATGTGTAATTGAATGGTGGATAATTGCATATTTAAATACTTAATGGCATTATAGTGTAATGGGTCATCTCTATTTGCAGTTTTATGCTGTTAATAAACATAACTGATGCAAATTTAATAAAGATAATGGCTTTAATTTCTGTCGCAATTTAATGCCTAAAAATAATTTAATGAAGGAATCAAGAGTGTCAAATTTAGTATAAGAATTTTAATTATAATTGAACACAGCTAATAATTTCGGCAAATCAACTGATCATCAAAATGCGGTTAGTTAGGGAATATAAAGGAAATATATCTGTGTCAATATATTTATGTAATTTGTACTTTTTTATTCTTTTCATTATTACGTATATACTTTCAGGAAATTTCGTTTGACTTTATAGTGTAATGGAATAATAATCTCTCTTTTAATACGTGAAGAGAAATATAATAATAGAAGTTAAACATGTGTTATAATACTAAATCACAATAAGAATAGCTAAAATGCCCCGTTCTAAAAACCATTAAAATGTTTTTCTCTGGGAATTTCATAATTTTTTTTCGATTAATCCAATACCACTGCTCTGATCTAGAAGTAGGAAAAAATATGTACTATATTCGATTTTGAATGGTTAATTTTTTATGGCTTTGTATTTAAGTTCACAATTTTGTTCAATTGTTCCAAATGTTGATCAAAATTAAATAATTTTGCATTAATTATATGTTTAAAAAGACCAACATTTTCCATCTTAATATTTATTAAATTTTTTAAAAGACATTTATGATCAGATGTACAATATTATTTGTAGCGAAATGCTTTGATCTGCATTGTTAGGAAAACAAACATGAACGATAAAATGCCGCTTATTTGCATAAAATGATAAGATTCCTATTTATGATTAATGTCAAGCATTTTGTACTTCAAAAGTATTTTTTTTTACAATTCCCAATTTTTAAGGGTCCATTCCTTTTGTAAGATACTAATAACTTTACTATTGGATGAATAAAGAGAATCTTTGCTGAACTTTAAAAAAAAAAAAGAAGAAAAACATTTCTCGCGTCTTTCAGAATTTATGTTTTTCTTGGCCGTTATTAAACTGTAGAACTCTTTTAGAATACCTTTCTGTGACTTTTAGTTTCAAAAACATTATTTAGTTTGAATGTTTATAAGCCTAAGATTTCAGAATTGTCTGGGATATTCTTTGATTTCACTCTTCAGACAACTTTTGCTACGTGTGGTGAAGTAATTGTTTTGTTGGAAATTACTGATTAATACAAAATGACGACACATCAACGTCACTTTGATCACCGAATTGATTACTAAACTACATCAAGGGCGTAATGTCTTATTTGAAACAATCCTGCCGGCATCGCGAGATTTGACTAATGAAACGATCCCTCAATGTCTTTTGCAAGGTCTATGATATAGAGAGAATCTACAAATCATTCACCAGAATTCTCTGTGCGATGGAATATACGAAAAGGAAGACGAAGAACATAATAAATCTAAACATTACCTCAAGGGTCCGACTTGTTCCAAACGGAGAATGCTTCCTCATCCAAAAGTGTCAGAAGAATATGAAATGGCCTTCTTCATAGGAAGGGATGATGTTGGTGAATGTCTTTCAAATGATAATGATTTTTTTGATGAAATTCATGCTTATTTTCACAGTAATAACTGAATACGAACTGACTGATTTAATAAGGGCTTTAAACCTTTCTAATGATAAAGTTGAAATATTAACATTATGACAGAGGAAGGTACATAAAAACAACAGAAAATTCATTTAATGCTGCTGGAGATTCATTGTCTCCTTGCTTATATTGATTTCTAGCAAGAGAAATTTGAAGACATCAGTGATGAACCTTTCCCTAAGGAAGTACGTCCCGTCATCGATGGGAGAAGCGAGACGCCCCCCCCCCTTTTCGTGTACCCTCCAGGGTAACGAGATCCAACCACCATACCAGAAGCTTCTCATCCTCATTTCGAAGTGTCCCCTGGGGGGATATAATATATGAATAAAGAAAAATAATAATTTGAAATGGCAAAACAGTTGATTTGAAAATATAATACTGAAGTCAGCATGCTCTTTTCACACTTCTTCAAATAAGCAATCGATATGAGTTCAATTACTATTATAGCAATCAATTGAAAGGGCAAAGTACTTTTCAAAATATTTTTATAAATAAATTAATAATCATTTAAAATAAAAATTAATTAATATAAAATATATACCTATGATCCCTTTTATCATATTTCTAAACACCAAGCAATTTTTTTTATCGTATATCAATATAAAATTAACCAATTAAACCTAAAATTAAATCCTTTTTAAAACAAAACGAAATAAAAAGTACTACCTTTGTATGCACTTTATTTATTCTTCCAGATTATTTTATCAGAAATTAAATCTGCTTTATTATATCTCAGAACGTTTATTATATTTTTAATAACTACTAAATAGAATATAAATGCAGGTTAAGTTGTTTCACTTAAATTAATTTTCTTACTGCCTTTAATTTTCTTTCCATTCATTTTCATATCAATTTTTATAAACTCAATTAATTATAAGTAAATGATACGAATCGGGAAGACATTCTTAGTGTATCAGTTTTAATCTTTTCGTACAAATATAACCTAGCTTATTAATATTTTAATGATAGTAAAATTAAATTACTTAATTAACTTTTTTTTTTATTTAGGTAACTATTCAGAGAAACGAAAAAAAAATGAATTTATATGCCTAACTTTTTTTCAACGGATGTTCGTTTATTTTCGATTGGAATAATTTTATTAAAAGAAATGATTGGGTTTATATGCATATCCTTGAAGAGGTTAATGATAAATTTAAATTAAAATTTTTAAAAATATTTTAATTTTTTCTTTTTTACATCGTAAGACAAATGCCTAATTGATTTTTTTAAATATTCTTATGAAAACAAAACATTCGAATTCCAAATCTTCTTCTGAGAAATGGAATTGAACAAAATGCTTTTAATTCACTATTTATTTATATTTAATTTCAGTTAATATGATATAAGATATTAAAATGAAAGTTCACTGCTTACGTAAACGAAATTACATGGTCATATAATATAGAGATAAAAAGTAGGTGAATTCTAAAAACTATTAAAAAGTATTTTAATTTTAAAGAAGCACTTAAAACTTTAATTAGCAACTGCGCTGACATGTAAAAATTTTAAAACTGGGCAACAAACAAAAATTATATTAATTAGAATCTCTTTTTGAAGCTACAAACCATAGCTGATATTTGTTGCATGCAAATTCACTCACTTGTATTAATGGAAATAATATTGAATTAATTTATGAGCTTAAATGGAATTTATATTAATAAAGACTTAGACTGAATGTATCAATGCAGATAATTCAACAAATAATCAGGAATACAAATATTAATTAAAATAATCATTTAAGAGAAGTAAAAATATTGTAAAAGAAAGTATGACGTATCTTTTATTTAACTACAAATATCTTTTTAATAATTTTTATCAAATTAAATTAATGTAAATTTAATTTACCTGACGAAATTCTTAAAAGAAAGTTTCATATAATCGCTTGCAAATTAATATTTCTCTTAAACAATGACTGCTTAAAACATTAATTTAGAAAGAAAATAATTTATTTTTTTCTGAAAATAAATTATTCCAGAATTTTTAATATCTGATTGCAGAAGAGCTTTTTGAAAGGCAGATTATTTTGAGTTAATTTTTTTAAATCTCATTCCTATATCTTTAATTATTCAGATTATGAATAGTTGATATGTCGATTTAATCAATATTTTCGAGTAGAGCTACTGTTTATTTATCTCACTTACTTGAAAATATTGTTAATTTTTATTTCTTTATCTTGTAAGCGATTTGATAATGTATTTGAAATACTACAGTCACAACTTATTTATTATAGTTTTAACTACTCTCAATTTTTAAAATAATTTTAGTTAGTGTTTCATTACTTTAATATTTAATTGTAACGATTTTTTAATCATAAAAAAGAAATTCTACATAGTGGTTTTTAATGTTGTTAATTTCGCCAGACAAATGATTTTTGATAAAAATAAGTTATTAAAACGTGTTTCTTTCACAGGTATCATTAAAATTGCAAAAAACATGAGTGTCAACATTTTTTTAAAGGAAACTTGTAATTCCAAGAAATATCGACTTGAGACATGAGACTTTTTGCATTTCTACTGAAAGCGAAGAAAAGTTCAAAAATAAAACAAAAACTGAAAGAAATCATTTGTTCTTCAGTGCTTTAAAATCACTTAGAAAGAAAGAATCCTAGAGTAGAAAAGGAATCGTTCATTTATTCTTACAAGAAACTCAAGAATTCGAAACAACTTTCAGAACTAAATGAAATATTTTATTTATAAATCGCATCGTGGAGGTCTAAAATGTGGATATTTGTCAAAATTTCATAAGTTTCTTTTTATATACTTCTAGTACGAGAAAGTTAAAAATGAAGAAAAATTGCTTATCTTAAAATATGTCATACAAGTAATTTACTATGACTTAAAATTAGATGGCAACGACAGCTTTAAGTAACTTACAAGACTATAAACATGCCTTGTTTTTATAAAAGTAAAATATGTTTTTCAAAAAAAACACACACTGATGATTTTATTAGCTGAATTTCTCTAAAAGTTCATAAATTATAATTGGTTAAAATGTTTTATCTGCTACAGAATATTATCATGAAAATTACTTTTATTCTCATTTCAAAATGTAGAACATTAGTTTCTAAAGATGATTGTCGGTCTATGCAAAATGAAAACCACATTTTATTCAAAAGTAAAAATGTTGCTTGATATTGACTTTTAGTTATGCCAGCTTTCTATTTACTTTTATCATTTTGCTTTCAAAGATTAAAGTAAAAAATATATCAAATCAAGTAAAAACATTAACAGTAGAAAAGTGCATATTAATAGCTTTAAAGAGAAAAAAAAAGGATCACAGTGAGGATAAAGAAAGTTGGCACATTAAATAAAAGAAGCAATTATCAAATATCATATATAGCTTGTTTGAAAGATAAGAATCCTTAAAAATTTAATTTTTACAATGATTTTATACATCTTTTTCTGTTCCTACGATTTAATACCCGTTCTTTAAATAGAGGCAGAGATAAACTTTGCTTTTTACAGCGCATAAAAATGGTTACATGTTAAGAAAAATTAATTCATCCTGACAAGGAATTTTAAACGGGAATGCATATACCTGGTCTAGATTTAAAAAAAAAACTCTCGATTTGAAACGAAACATATGAAGTTTTCAAATAGTTTCATTTAGTGATCTTATATATTTTTAATTTATCAAGTAAAAACATTAATAGTAGAAAAGTACATATACGATATATTTTCTCGATTATAGTTTTAATTTAATAACTTTTTTCCTATCTTAGTTAGTTGATCTTATTAGCTGAAAGACTTCAGAAATTTTAAAATCACTTTCAATTCATTACTTTTGTTCCTGAGAGGCACTGTATAAGCGAACCTCGTGTACGTTAAACCCCAAGAACAAATGTTTCTCAATGGTGTGGTACGGAATTCTAGGAACAAATACTACTTCATGTGTAGTCCTCGCTATCTGACCATGGTTCAAAATACGAGGTCCGTTCTAATATAGCCCTACTGCTGATTTCAATTGGGACGTTAACATAACGGAATCAAACTTAATGTCCATGCCATTTAAAAGCGAATGATGAACTGCAGAACACTGTAAATACAACGTATTCACTCTAATCATGGTTCATTAGCTTATTTCTAAACCGTTAAAGACAGACATTTAATTCCAAACGGAAAATCTCTCTAAATGTCGGTAGAAAAAAAAACATGTTTTTAATTACAGTAAACATACTTTTTAAAATATTACGAAATATGAATTTCCAATCAATCCTCTAATTCTTTATTCATATTTAATAAAATATTTTTGAGATAATCAATAAAAGTTCCACATTTTAGCAAAAAAAAAATAATAATAATAATTAAATTATAAATCTTTCTTTCTCTTATATTAGGTTATTTCTATGGTCTCTTCCAGGAAGATCGACTTATCAGTGTTGATAAGTTGCGCATGTAAGAGAATGATTGGCTTAAAATTAAGAAATAATAATGAATAAGTCAAAACATATTTCGTATTTTTTAAAAATATGATATGAGAATTATGAATTTTAGATGAAGTGACATAAAATGTCTGTTATTAAAGAAGCAATAACACATTTTTTATCTATATTTAATATAAGTATTTTATTTCCTAAATTTTATTTGAAACAAAGAATTTTTTAAATAGAATTTGAAATCAGAATAAAACTTTTGCAATGAAAACGATCTAATATTCATGAATAACATTTCCATTTGTGAGCTTTTATATCACTATTTAACTTTTGTACAAAACTGATATTCATACAATATTATTTCGATTACAAAAATTATTCGATTTCTGCAAAACTGGTATTCATACAATATTATTTCGATTACAACAATTATTCGATTTCTTCAAAACTGGTATTCATACAATATTATTTCGATTACAATATTATTCGATTTTTGCAAATCTGATATTCATACAATATTATTTCGATTACAACAATTATTCGATTTCATTTTATTTTTATTACAGCAATTTTAATTTGACATTCACAAAAAAAATTCTTAAACTTTTGATATTTGAATTGAAATTTATTAAATTCTGACATTCTTAAGTCGTTTCTATAAAACAAAATTGTACTGAATCTTTATCTCTCAATAAACGTGAAAATCAATTTGTTTTAACATTTTGCCAAACATTTTAGTAGATTCTATCTTTAGTTTGTTGAACACTAACAATATCTCATGCAAACGTCAACAGGATAGAATAGATAAACGATTCCTTCGGTTAGGGAGGAAATATGACTTTCAAATAATGGTTGATATCCCTAAACGAAGCATATTTTACTATGTTCCGAATTCCTGATATTTTTGGATGAATAATTCTACAATTTTTTTTCTATGATAATTTCTGTTATATCATATGATTTCAACGAGATATATTCTGATTAATTCTTTAAAAAGAACTTGGAAACTGGATTTTTTTCCCCTAGGAAATATTGATGCTTTTATTGATGATAAATTAATACTTTGATAATAAAAGCAAGAGAAAGAATTTCCATTGTAACTTTTATGTATGCTAAAAATTTAAGAGTGATAATAAATTACGTATTGGCATATTCAATAATTTCTTATTGTAAGTGGATTTTTTTAAATAAAAAAATATTTAATGAAATAGTCGTAAGAATTTTTATTTCTTCAATTTTATCACAAACAAATTATTTTTTTAAATAGAATTTGAAACAAGAATAAAAGCATATTCTTATTTCTCTTAGTGATCATTTTTTTCTATTAATGATTTAAAAAAAAGTTAACTTTCATTAATAAAAGTTTGAATTAAATAAAAGTTACTCATTTTAAGATCTACTAAAGCTTCGATCAGGTAAATTAAGAACTTCACTATGAATTCCATCAAAATCTTTGACAAAATGCGCCTAAATATTGAAATGCCTTTGTAAATAAATGAAAAGCTTCATTTTTATATCTACTTATAATAATGATGAATGTACGTTCCTGTACTGTGTGTGTGTTGGCGCTGTACGGGCTAGGAACTGGATCTAACCAAATGTGACAAGTACTTGGAGAAAATGTGCACTTTTGAAAGTTTATTTAAGAATTTTAATAAGAATTTTTATTAAAAATTAGACAAAATTTGGGAATTTCCCGGTTACGACATGCGAAAACATATATTTTCTTAAAATTCAAAATATTATCATCTCAATGACACCAATTTTTTAAAATAAAAATTAAAAGTATTTTTTAATCAATTAAAAAATATTTAAAGCATATTTTTTATCAATTTATTTAGCATAAATAAAAAAAATTCAATTGTGCGAGCTCATTAAGCGTGCAAGAGGAAAATTAATTTTTATAAATGTGTTACCAGTACGTTCACAAGACTTGAAATTAAATATTAAATTAGCTTTTGCGACAAATTAAACTTGGGAAAGTGTAATTCACAGCACATATCTATAAGAAATGAAATAAATTTAAAACATGATATTTTCTAGAAGTATTAAAATCAAGTTAATAAGAAAATCAAAAAAACCAAATAAAAATTAAACAAAAAAATATATAAAAAATTTAGCAAAGAATCCGGCCTGAACACTTTTTCAAGGGTCACCCTCAGGCAGGGATTCAGAGAAAGGAATTTTTTCTATGAGGAAATGCAGACATTAGTCTAATAATGATAATACAATAACAAAAATAACAATAAAAACAAAAAATAGCACTAAAGGAAAAAAACGGAAAGGCCAGAACATACCATCAGCAGTCAAGGAATTTTTAAGCTATCGATTGTGATTCCCGCTTTTTAAAAACACTAACGGTAAAAATGCTAACGGTAAATTAGGTAAAAAATTGTAGGCTCCCAGCGCCATCTATTGAGTGATCTAATATGCAAGTAAAGTTCAATTTTTATTTAAGCCAAAGGATTAATCCCAAACCATACCTTGTTTAATTAAAAAATTGACATTACAGTAATTTCTAGGAAATTCATTTTTAATTAAATTTTTAATGAGGTTGTTTGATGCTTCAATATAGGAATTTTTATTATTGAAAACCCTTTTGATCCTGTTAACTTGTGAGAAAATTAGATTTTTGAAAATTTTAGAGTTTAGATTGGAATGGTAGTTACATAGTTTTGTTATTTTAAAGTTGAATTCATTATTCTTTTTTGGTTTTAGTTTGAATAGGTAATAATTTTTAGTTTCGTTTTCAAACTATTTCTTACTATAGATTGGTTACATATTTTCAAGAAGGATATGTGTAAGAAAGAATTTATGTTAACTTTTAAAATATCTAAATTGTTAATTCAAAAATTCATATGACTATTTAAAGAAAACAGGACTTATATATATATATATATATATATATATATATATATATATATAATACTTTTCGAATCCTGTCGGCTTTTAATTATGTAACATTATTTGTTGTGAAGTAGAATGCAGTTTGGACCAGCAGTGAAGAGACTTTTTACATTTTAAAATTCTTTTTAATATCCATCGGGAAAGCATAATTATTTACAAGCAGAGACGCGGACAAGACGTCCGCCACAGAGCAGACAAAAGCCGAAGTGGGGAAGAAGGGCCGAAATAAATTATCCCTCGCCTTATATAACCTTAGATTTTGATAGGGAAAATATTTCTTCACAGTGCCAATATATTAATAAGATTCTGATAGGGATTTCAGACGCATGGCGATCACATGTAAGGGAAACACAGGGATCTTTTAAGAAAGAATGTGCTTACTGGACATTTTTACCCCTTCACGCCGAGCGTGTGAAAGTATCTCGGTGTTTAGCTGACTAAGCAATTTTATGAAGCTTCTCTTGAATTAATTAAGTAGAGAAAGTGGAATTGGATCACGAAATAAGAGAATATTTTTAGAATGAAGTTACTATGAGCTAAATTAAGATAAAATCTTGGAAATTAATTAAATTGAAATTGAGAGTTTAAAATATCATTACATATATATATATATATATATATATATATATATATATATATATATATATATATATATATATATATATATATATATATATATATATATATATATATATATATATATATATAAAACCGCCCTAATCGGGTCTGTACACCTAAGTAGTTAGTATTAAACACATACATCTAATTTGAAAAATGGTCGAAATGAAGTAATGATGCTATTTCACGCAGTTTAAATCAATAAATGTTCTGATGAGTAGCAATTTTTTTATACATATTTTATGTCTTTTGAGTCATATTTAATAAAGTATTCTCGAGACACTAATATTTAAGTGAAAAGTAAGGTCTGCTCTATTGCTAGTAAAATGAAATGAGTGAATTATGAAAATTTGATAATTACTTAAATAATTAATAAAAATGCGATTTTAGTCTATTTCATTGACTATCTCGAAGAAGATACGTCTATCAGTTCACAGGGCTTCCTCAAAATGAAATTATTGATTGCCAGAAAATAATGATCAATTTCATAATTCTGTCAGATTTTGTTGCAGATATATTTTATTTAAAAGCTGAAGTGTCAGGAATATTTCACTGTATATGATCAATCAGGGGTGTTTGTGGGACCCCAAAAAATCCCCGGAAACTTTTACGGACTTACTACCGGCATTTTGGAGTTTCGAGAAGGGGGGGGGGAGAAATGAAAAATTACAATTATGAAGTATTGAATGACCTAATTATAAAAGTTCAATGAATTACTTTTTTTTGCAAAATTAATAGCCATAAATTTTCAAACATATAAACTACTACATTTTATGCAAATATTTTAAATTACCTGAATTAATTCTTTTTAAAAAAATTATCTAATTTCTGCTGCTTTTTTTTTTATTTTCTGATGTTTGTGGGCTTGTCTTTCTTTTGTGGTGAACTTCATAATTGCAGGAAGGTTGACTTTTATTTTCCTCATTTACAGTTGAAGAAATTTCCTCGAGAACTGCACATGCAGAGGTAGAAGCAGTTTGCTTTTCTGCTAATGTAGAAGGTTTTTCAGAGACTTTTATAGGCGACTCATCTGAAATACATGTTTTTAAGTCCTCTTGATATGTTTTCTAACTTCTGTTCATATTCAGTAAGAGATCTTTGTGAATTGGATCAGTCATTGGATTTTTTGAGCCATATTTTTCACATGAGGTTTCTTTAGAAGCCATTAAATCATATTTAATAGTCTGCACTGCATCTAGGGAATCAATCTTAAGAGAGGTTCTATAGTCAGTGACAAGCGTATCCATTAAGTTGAATGCACTTTCCACTAATGGGCCATGGAAGCAGCTAAGGCAGGCTTTGACCAATTTAGCCAATGTAGGATACTTATAATCATTTGTGAAATCATCTTTTAAATTAAAAACTTTAGACCAATATTTATCAATTGTACACTTGACTTGATTTCCACTTTCATCAGATGTGTAGAGCATTTCTTTGGTGATATCAATATCACTCTGGTATAACCTTATTTCAGCTTCTACTTTTGACTTTTCATTATCACTAAAAATATGGGACATAAAAGATGATAATTTTTCAAAAGCTAATATTGTACTGGTTTTACCTCTTAGCTCTGGATCTAATGCTGTAAAACTAATTAGATATGAATTTTTAAGGGGTAATTTTTGTTTCATATGCTGAAATTTCAAAGTGAAATTCTCTTGCGTACATAAATAAAAAAATATTTCAATAAGCGAAATGAAAAATTTACACGTGCATCAATAAATGAAAGGAAAATTTTACACAGCGGAGAAAAAAAAGTTGCGAAGCGATCAATAACAAATAGCTAATACAGCGAAAAATCCCCCTTCTCTACTTATTGGCGCCACGCCAGGAGAGATAAGACCTTTGAACCCAGAGTCACGTTATCGCACATCTGGTTGAACGAAGTCTCTCCCTTTTTTTTTTCTGCCGCGCCTACTTGCCGAAAAGAATCCAGAAGAGAATGTCCGAGAACCGGGGGAATGAGTCATAACTCGCAATAAGGAAAGAACAAAAAAGAAGTTTTTTCCCGCTTTTCACGCATTATCACTGCCTTTGGAGAAAGAAAGGAAAAGTTTTCACCACACACACTGACCTTGCGTTTCCTGCTTTCAAAGCAAACAAAATTACCCAGATCAAAATAAATAATTCATTATTATTCCTACTTCCTTTTGAACGACGATCCCCGGAATTTCCGGGTATCGAAGTTCAAAATCCCCGGAATTCCGGGGTTTCCCCGGAGCACAAACACCCCTGATCAATGGAAGAACAAAGGGCTGCAAAATTTTAATCTCCATATTCTTTTCAGATGTGCTTTCATTGACTGAAACAAAATAAAATATTTTCACGTCATTTAAATCCTTTAGAAAGTAAACCCAAAAATTGAATTTTATGATTTATCAGAGAAATTTTATTGATTAATTCTTTGAGATATCAATTGTAAAAAAAATTCTGCATCGCATACAAGATTTCAAAGCTGAACGGTTTTGTTTTCTCTACTCATGTTTATTTTTTAAAACATACATGTTTGGTTTCAGTAAAAAAACTTTTTTATTAAGGGGTTTAATCACTTTAATTAAAAATTCAACTTAAATTAGGGCTTTTCGCTTCAATTTAAAATTCATACTTTATAGGAGCCGACAGAAAATCAGCAATACAAAGTACAATGAACAGAACAACTTAAGGTATCTATAATAGTAGAGTTTCTATGACTATCTGAAGCTTAGAAATATTTTGTGGAAGGAACTATTAAGAGACCAAGTTAAATAAACTATTTAACTGAAAATTAATCCCAGCGAACCAATTTCTCAGCAAAGGCGGCTAGTATTAAAATAATAATAATGAAAAGAACGAAAATAACTTATTTTCTTATTTTCAGAAAAATAAGTATTCAAATCAGGCTAATTGACTTTCCTTCTTTTCTTCAATAATTAAAATGTTTTGTCCTTGAAAATAATATAATGATGAGAAAAAATGATGAAATAGTTCAAATGTAATGAACATTGCTAATTACTACGGAGAAAAATGTGATTGCATTTGCGTGCCTCTAATAAATTATAATTATTTTCATAATTTATGAGCGATATTATTTTATACAAAGCAACTGGGAATCAATTAATCTGCATTCATAAAATAGTCACCCTTAATACTGTAATAACTATCGACTCTGCAACTGTTAAATGATAAAATAGAAAATATTTCAGTACAGTGTGCTCCATTCAGCTTTGCATAGTCATTATTACTCTTAAATAACGTTTAAATTATTGTTTTCCATAAATGGATTTTAATTTGTTTGAATTAATTAAATCAACTGAAAAGCCTGTAGTCTTGTAGGACTGATGAGAGTTTATTTATTGAAAGGACTGATGAGGAGTATTGATAAGGACTGGATTGGAGTAAGGAGTAAAGGACTGATGATAGTTTATTTATTGAAAGCTGGTTTAATAATATTAGTTAGATAGTACATAGCAGTTTTTATAATTTATATAAGTAATGCTTCTGCATTATAATATGTTTCATCTGATTATATTTGTTCAGCTTTTCTATATTTGCGATTTTATTGATTATTAATAATACTTGTATCTCTAGAATTTATCTATTATTATATTATTAAAATATTCAATAAAGTAAATTCATAAATTGTATCACTTTTTTAAAAATTTCTTTTATTTGGAATTCTCATTGTGATTTTAATGTACGATATTTTTAACAAAAAAATCCGATAAAATGTGAATATATGCCATAAGCATTTCATATCAAATGATATTAATAATATCTGGATTCCATTTTTCTTGGGAAGGATAGCCAATCCTTACTTGAGCACGTAGAGTCGAAAACATGCTTCAGAATACATTGTCCATACTATTCCACTTACCTTTGAAACGTATGCTTCAATACCTTTCAATTCATCGTTCGTTGAAACCATTTTTGACAATACAAGATTCACGTCAATGCGTTTTCTATTCTCAAGAACAGAAAAAAAAATTCTTAATGTTTTTCTCAAGACGAATACAAAATGCATTCTGTATTACGGGGGATCGAAAAGCAAGCTTAACTCTCAGGAAGAAATAATTTGATGCATTTTGCCTTTTCCAGTCTAGAATCGGTAATGCAAAGAAAATGGAACAAGGCTTTTTATTTCCTGAAAATAAAATGTAGGCTAGCTGATTTTTTTTTCGGTTTGGAAAATGAGTTTCTTGAAGCAAAACTTCTCATTTCTTCTTGATCCATTGTTAGAAAAGTTTGATCTAATCATTTCTAGAAAATCAATAGGATTTCAGGAAAAGTTTTCTATTAAAGGTAACTCTTTATGCATTTAGTGGAGACATTTCTAAAATATATTAATTATGAATTTTTTACATTGTACCCACAATAATTAAAAATAAAGGATTCAATTTAATTATTTGCATTCAAAAATACAACTGGGAAAAACGATTTCAATTATTTTATTCAACAACTTTGATAATAAAGATATTTTCACATTTAAAAAAATATATAGTATCTTCATATATTTTCTTTCCTTGCTTTGAAATTGCGAAATTTAATGTACATATAAAAGCGTTTTCCGCTGTTTCTTTATTTAATTAAGTTTCTTTGAGCTATTAAAGATGTATTTATTTTTATGCATTTATTAGTAGATATTTCTAAAAAAATAAGAATTAGGAATGTTCCACATTATACTTATGTTATTTTAAAATAAGGAATTCAGCTTAATTATTTATATTCAAAAATACAAAGGGAAAATGATTTCAATTATTTTATGAAACAACTGTGATAATAAAGGTATTTTCATTTTTAAAAAATAAAGCATCTCCATATACTTTCTTTCCTTGATTTAAAATTACGAAAAATACATAATGGGGGGGGGGAATTCTGCTATTTCTTTATTTAATCAATTTTCCTTAAGATCTTGACGGTTTATTGACATCATTGCTTCAAATTATCTGTACTTTAGCATGATGTATAAATTTAAGCTCGTGTTATAGTTCCTTTGAATATATTTTATAATGATCTTTATATTTCAAGCCAGAGTAAAAGCGTTTTTTATATTTCTCTTTGCCTCACATTTTTAAATAAATTAAATTAGATCCTAAAATTGATTTTTCTTCGTAGCAATATTAGAAGTATTAAATCTTTGTGATATTATTAATAACTAAAGAATAAAATGAAATTTTACTTATAATTCTCTTTATAATAAGACAATGTATTTTTATTACTCCCCGAGCTCTGAAATATTTTAGGGTTAATATTTATAAATATTAAGTTCTTTTCATTTAATAACATCTCTGAAGAATAGTTTATACACTGATGTTTAAGAAAATATACTAATAAATACGAATTAAGTGCTTTTAGATCCTATATGAAAAACGAAAAAAGCTGGATCTGCAACTCTTTTATTATTATGTTTATATTCATATACAATATTAAGGCCATGAATCAGAAGAAACCCAACAGAAATAGAATTGTCTGAAATTCTACTCCCAACGGATAATAGTAAACAAATCTCACTCTGAAATTTATTTACAATTATATTTTGGGCTTACTATGCATTTTAGTATAATGGTTATTTAATATTTTTGAAAATCTTTACGAACTAAAATTCTTAAACTTAACTAAACAATGGTTTTCATGAATAAAATTATATCATTTTATACAGCTTTAAGGATAATACATCTCAAACGGCTAAAGTACTAGGTTTCCTATTTTTGCTTTTAATTCCAATAATGCTATTGTATTTGATTTCCATATTATATAAATTATTCAATGGAATTTTAAAATGTTTATTTCTTTTCTTTTACCTTGTCTTCCAATATAACTATCAGAATAAGAGTTTAACCAAATGCAATTTTGTATACATATATTTAAGAAATTAAAATATCAGATCACTGTATAACGCCATATACTTTGCAAAATAAACATATTTAATTTTGTAGTTCTTACTATTTCGCTTTTTTTTTATATTTCAAATACCTATGCCTTTTTTGTACTTCTAGCCAAGTAATTAGTCATGCATAAAAAAAAGCTCTATATAATTTTAAAAAAAATTTTATAACTTAAAAAAGGGAATCCGAGTTCTCGATTATTTTTTCAAATTCTTTGTAAGATATTATCTTCATCTAAGAGGGAAAAAATGTAAGTTTTTATTAAAACGTGTTTTCATTTTACCACTTGTAAAGCTAACTTTGTTCATAGCTCAAGAAAAGTACTTTAAAAAGAATAAATAAATTAATATATTTTATTCAATCAACATTATTTAATATTTTTTTAAAAAAACCTGGCAACAAAGATGTTTTTGCGTATTTCACCATCATTTTAAATAATTTTGAATCCAGGTGGTTCTTTTTCAAAACATTTGGGACTAAAAGAAAATTTTAGTAAAGATACAAAAACCTCGTGCAGTTCCCTTTTTAGTTTCAAAGATCTTTTTAAAAAATAAAGGGACATTTCACATGGTTTTAAATAAAATGAAAAAAATTGAAGACGAATATTTTTTTTTATAAAATCCATGTTATATGTGCATGCAAAAAAATATCTAATTTCTTAAAAGTTATTATATGACATTATAAAGCATTTATAAAAAGCCACATAAAGCGTATAATAACGCACACTATAATTTTCAACAGTACGAAATTTGTTATAAAATTTTGTCTTTATAGCTTTAGTCATGCGTCGAATTTTCGATTTAATCAGTTAATGACCAAAAGATGTTTTTTATTATTACAGAGTAACAAATAAATATCAATACCTTTAAGAATATTTTCTGCAACAGTATTTATCTGTGATAAAACTTAATATGGATACAACCATCATAGTAAAAAAAAAGCCATAAAAGAAGAATCATCTGCCCATCAATTTACATAGAAATTTTCCGATATTGGAGCTTTCTATTCAAAATCGATTACAAATATCAAAAACAATAGAAAGAAATGGGAAAATAAGTGAAATATAATAAGACTATATAATTGGGTTTTTTAAATATATTTTTGTATTAAGGCTAACTTTTATTTTTTAAATCTTATTTTAGTTACGTTCACGCAATAATGTTATGTGACGAAAACAAATGATTTATTCCATCCTTTGAATGAGAATACCATTAGTGTTTCTATTGCTAATCTTATATAACTTAATTAATATGAATGAATATGGGGCAGTGTTTTTCAGTAATACAGGGTGTTTATAAAGTCCTGGACCCATTTTGATGTTTAATAACTCATAAAATAATAAAGATAGATTTAAATTAATAACATAAATGGTTAAATAGAATCAAAAAGTTTCATGACCCTTGTCAATGAACTTCCACATGTGCCCACTTCGTCGCACGGAGAATATCAAGTCGATAGTCAATTTCACGCCAGGTAGCGACAGGCATGTCGGCATCCACAGAGCCATTTGCGCACATTATGGCAATTAACAATGCCAGAAACATGAAAGGATGCTTCATCGGAGAACATTATGCTCTTCAGAAAATCAGCAGCATCTTCTATCCTTCTTAGCATATCTGTTGCAAAGGCCATCCTCCTAGGCCTATCGTTCGGTTCCAAAACTTGAACAATTTGAACTTTGTATGCATGCAGTCTTAATTTTTTCTTAATAACCTTGTACACCGTCGAAATTGGCATATCCAATTCTGTTGCCGCTTATCTCACAGATATTCTAGGATTGTGTAAAAATGTCTCTCTGACACGCTCAACATCAAAATCACTTGTGCAAGGACGTCTGGAACGTTTCTTATCTTCGATACTTCCAATTTCTAGAAAATTCTTTTTCCACCGCAAGATGCTGTTTTTGGATGGAGGATCTTTTTGGTAAATTCTTCTGAAATTTCTCTGTGCTTGCACTATCGATTTCATTTCTATGAACCACCATAAAATCTGTGCTTTCTCTTGTGGTGTATGCATTCTCCTTAATATCCGCTCGAATAAAACATCACATACAAAAGTACTACATAGAACAAACACATCAAAAGTAAACATAACATTGCAATAGTTGCCAAAAACAAAAGAGAGAAAAATGCAATTAATAAGCAGACCATATTTAGAAAAGTACAGATATTTAGACTGGAAAATAAAATTATCTGAAATTAACCACACGCGCAGACGATATTTACAAAAGTAAAAATATTCAAACCTGAAAAGGAAAATATATGAGTTATTCCAACAATAAATGCCATAAGTTTGTTTATATCTTTATTATTTTATGAGTTATTAAACATCAAAATGGGTCCGGGACTTTATAAACACCCTGTATAAAACCAAAAATTCAATGAAAATAGATGACTGAATTAATCCTAGAAGGACACAAAAAGAGAATTCACTTCAAAGTAAATAATTCCACATTAGTGTCATAAGAGAGGAAAATTATCATGTAATCGATTTAGTCAATAGCGGTGTAGACGGACTGTGATAGACAAAGTAAAGATTAAATTTATTCGTTTCAATTCTTGCGATAATTTGTTGACCTCTATTTAATTTAGATTCAATGATTAAATTACTTTGAGAACCATTAGTTTACCCTACCTTAATTTACAAATTTCGAAAACATTTAAGATAATATTTGAAGAGCAGATTAGGCAGTAACGCCAACGAATAAATTATATTAAATAAGCATTCTTTTTAATGCCTTGATAAAATAAAATGGTTCTCAATATGAAAAATAAAACTTTGTAGCTATCTTTGATAATCATTTCTGGGTTCGACAGTTTTTACCACTCTTATTTGAAACCCTTATGTCCAACGTGTCTAAGATATTTTAACTATAAGATTGAAGCTTAAATTTTATTTAAAAAGTCATAAATATGCATTAATTGCACAACCAGCCGTTGATAATTTAATCTTAATGTAGAAAGATAATATAATATTAATTATACGATAAAAATAGCGATCCAGGAGCATAATTAATTTTTCTTCTTTAAAAAATCAATTCTACCTAATATTTCACAACTTCTATATCAACTGATTAAACATATTTATTTTTGATAAGAAAGAAATTTCTACTTTAAATTAAAATCACCGGATATTAAATAATCCAACGATGATTTTATAATGGCAGTTAAAATTCATGTGTAATGGTTAGGGTTTGACGGTTTTCAAACCCGGTTTTAAAAAGCCGGTTTTTTAAAGTAAATTTATCACATTCGAAAACCGGTTTTTAAATTAAGAAAACCGGTTTTAAGAATTCATATTATTATGTAAAAATTAATTTTTAACTTATTTTATTTACTATTCATTCTATGCAACGGGCAGAAAACACATTTTTTCAACGTTGGAAGTTGCGTTGGCCAATGCTTGTGCACTGCACAGTTGCGCCTCGAATTCGTCAATTTATGTTTTTCATGAACATCCCTTTTCACTTTTTTTTTCTAGATGAAACAAAAGTTTGATAAAGTTCATCTTTTGCTTATCGTCGGATGTTTTGTCTATCGGTATGAAGTCGGAGCTAATAGAAACGTCAGCAATTTGACTGTCAGCAAGAAATAAATAATTCCCCGTTTTCTGCTTCCTAATCACATTATTTAATGATATCATATAAAATTTTCTTCGTACCACTCCTGAAAGCGTTTTTACTACACCGCTTGAACTAGCCATATCAATACGAAATATTCAATTAAAATAAAATTGGAATTTTAAATAAAACACAGGGTGTTAGAATATTCATATTTTCTTTCGCAAGTTTTAACATAAATTATGTCTTTAGCAAGCATCGGAATTAAATTAAAAAGTGCTTTTTTTTTTCAAAATTCCTAGAAAATGTGTGGATTAGATTATTTTAAATTGCATTAATATTAATAGTTAAAATAATAAAATTGTAAAATAAAGGTCGAAAATATTTATTCAATAACTTTAATTTCATTTTCAGATAAAAATTAGTAAGTCGGAAGTTTGGGATAATTTCAAAAAGTTCGGGATAGACAAGGCAATCTGAAATCATTGTAATAAAATGTTGATCTGCAAAGGAAATTTACGAGCAATCTACATAATCATTTGAAAGCAGTTCATAAAATAATTGTCGGATATAATATAATGTTTAATTTCTTGAAGACCCTGAAGAAAAACTTACAAATCCAAAGACACTGAAAGCTGAATTTTCATTATTTGAATAAACGAATAAAAGAACAAAAAACTTAGATTTGTAATTTGATGCCAAACTCAGTAACTAGTGAACGAGTATTTTCAATTTCAGGCAATATTGTGTCCAAAATAAGAATGAGACTTAGCCACTTTTCAATGAATATTTTATGTTTTTTTAAAATCGTATTTTCTTAGGAAAAATTAAAATTAGTGAAAATAATATAAATATTATTTGAAATTTTTGTTTGAGTTTTCGTTATTTTGTGTAAGTAATATGTATATGTAATCTTTAATTTTGTTTTTTATATTTTGACTTTGATATTGATTTCGTTTTTTGTTATTTTATATAAATTAAAATAAAATAAAAAAAATAGAATAGGCAAAAATATTTTATTTTTCCCTATTCAATTTTTTTGACAAAAATTCGAAAACCGGCTAAAACCGGTTTTTTTAGAAATATCGAATTCGAAAACCGGTTTGTCAAAATGTCGGTTTTTATATAAACCCTAGTAATGGTGAATCAATAGAAACAACTAGAAATAATGAACAGGTCCTCAACTAGTAGGCGTATATATGTACAATCTATTAATATTCGGTGTCACAATAAAAAAAAGTCATTAATATTTCAAGTCAAATTTAATTACTACTTACTTACATATTTTTTTGTAATTATTAAGTGAATTGTTAAGAGGATATAAATGTAAAACAATATTGATTCTATTTAACTAGTATTACAAAATTTGTTATCAATAATACAGAAAATACAAATACCTCACAATTTTTAAATAATTTACTATAATAAATATATTGCTTATAAATGTTGAGATGAAACTCTAGATTTCGCTCACAAATGCTTAGTAGCTACTCTAATAAAAATGAGAAACCAACGAAAACAAATCAACGCCTTAAAATTGCGCAAAGATGCGTTGCCCACATTTGCATATTCATTAATTAATATGTTAGAGCATGTGGTGTAATTTTAAAATTTACCAATAATGTGGTGTAATTTTAAAATTTACCAATAATGTGGTGTAATTTTAAAATATGTGGTGTAATTTTAAAATATGTGGTGCAATTTTAAAATATATGGTGTAATTTTAAAATAAACCAATAAATAATTTTAACGAACCAAGTGAATTCATAAATGAAACTTCTGAACTTCTTAATTAATTCTTATTTTATTGAAATTCTTGATTAATTCTTAATTAATTTTTTTTCCATATTTAATTTTTAGTTTTTATAGGTTTCAAATTCATTTGCCACGTGTGTTTTTTATATTTGAATATGAAATTGAAAAAATTTCTCTTAGAAAGTCTTTTGGAGGTCTTACAATTTTAAGAAATTGAATCTTCTGGATTGAAATAAAATATGCTTTTAAAAGCATAACAATTCTTGTAATTAATCTTACAATCATGAAGAAAACCCAGTTAAATTATAACGTTTTCAAAGGAACGCCTCAAAGGAAATCTCTAGATTCATTGGGAAAAGAACATATTATTGTGAATCAACCTTTTCATCCTCCCTCTGAAAGTTAGTTACTTAGAAACTACATTAGTTTCTAAGATATTTCTAAAAATAAAAGTTGGTGAATTAATTGAATGTTTATAGTAATAGCTTTCCGAAAATTGATGAACAAATAATATCCCAATTTAACATATCTGGGACAGAAATTCATAAAAAATATATTGAGCAAAATCTGTACAATAATATTTGAAGGTAGTTAAAAGTATATTTAAGTTCTGAGGCTATTAAATATAATTTTTTATTGGAAAATGTTTTTTTAATTATCCTTTTTTGATAAAACAAAATGTAAATATTCAAATAGCAGAAACGTTTTTTGGTGGAAAGGCATTAAATTCAAAATATTTTATTTTTATTCACGGTATTAGGAATAGGAAGGAAACATTCACTTTTACACTCATTCATGGGACTGAAATGAATATCAGCAAGTTCTGTATCCATAAAGTTTATTACAGGAACTTCAGTGTATTTTAGATCAAACTGAGCAGAAACGAATTATCTTTGAAACAATTGAATACATTGCTTTTATTGTGCAGCATGTAGTTCTTGAAAACGGAATTGGAAAGAAGTGCTCTAAAGCAAAATGTTCACCTAAGTAAACTTGATGTTCAAAAATACTTTATAAGATATTTAATACTTAAACAATTATTTAAACTGAGCTTGAGATAGTTGAAGAAAATTATCTCTACTAAGATGAGATATAAATATATTCAAAGAAAAATGTCTGAAACAACAGACATTTCAAAAGTTAAAAAACTTGTATTTAATCATGAAAAAAGTATTCAAAAATATAAAAAATAAATAAATAAACAGTAAAGATATTTGGAAAAAGAAAGAGCAACTCTATGCAATTTTGAGAAAAAGCAGTAATCTGCAAATTAACGTTAATATGAGAAAGATGCCTTTTTTAAGTAAAAACAGGGAAGCTACGTGCAACTTCATGTACGAGAATACTTAATTTACTCTCTGCCAAGACAAATTCAGAACAGCATTGAACTCGTCTACGGTAAGTGTGTTGATTAGCAAATTCATTTCACATTTCGGGCAATTCATGCGTGTTACATGGGATAAAAATACAGCTGCTAAACAAGGATTTCTTTCTTTCAGACTATTGAAATTCCTTGAACCGACGTGTAGCTCCGCATTTTCATTTGATTTAATAAGCTGGATAATTTGAGCCAGTCACTAATCTGTCATCTGCTTTTTTTGCCATCCATTTCTTCTCTGTCTCAATGTCCTGAAAACTTATGATTTGTAATAAACATAGCATGTTCTGTATCAGACAACCTGATTTCATTTGTTATTGTAGAGTGATAAAATATTAATCATTACCAGTCTTCTATGCGTATTTATATTTATTTCACTTATATCACTATGATTGAAAGTGTAACATGAGAGAAAGATTTGGAAATTTGGCTGGTTGAAAAAGACTGTTTAACATACTTTAGACTATAGAAATTATTTTATATGATATATAATCTGGCATGGCTCTGCTGAATCAACGAACTAAATTTTGTACCTGCCGTCGAATCACAGCACAATTTTCACCACTGTGAAATTGCTGGCTAGGCTCAGAATCTTACCATTGGCGATCATGATATCCTAAATCTTATAAATTTTAATAATAAATGAATGTTCTGTACCTCAGTAGCCAGCTTAATTTCTGATACCAGTTTGATTGATGAATAATAATACTGACTAAACCACTACATATTTTTTATGTTCTTCTCACTTACACCGCTAAATTTCAAATCTGAATATATTAACATTATTCATACCATCTATATACGGCAGGAATGGTGTTAACATTATCTGAGAATTTCAGATGCTAAATTTACCGAATATAAATTCCTATTTATCAGATATGTAGTATTTGTTTTAGATATTAGAAGGTCTAGTAATTCTCCGCACTTAATCTATTGCTTGAATGAGCAGTTCGGAATAATCAAACCCTCAGCTGAGAGCATTTGTCATCTAACAATTAGAAATGCACGTATCTATATTCCAGAATTAAAGCTCATTTCTGAAAAGATATCTAACTCTAATTTAAATTCATTTTAGAATTTCGGGAATATAATTTAATGATTATTTTTATGCAATAATTAATTCAAGTATAATATTAATTAAGTAATAATTCAGTGTATTTAAAGTTCAAATCTTATTTTAATATTCAAACAAGAAACGAAAATTATAGGATAAAATTGGCTAATATTTAATTGAGAAATTGGGAATTATTCAATTTCTCCTGAAATATGTGAAGAAGGCGAGAAAGTTTTATGAACTCTTATTTAATAAATTGTTTTTAATATGCATCATTATTGAACGACTAATTTCATGTTTGTAAAGATAGAATTTTGTAATTAATTTTTCACTCTTAGAAGTTTTAGAGCTCTTTTGTTTTATGTACTTGTATATTTACGATGACAATACCTTATTTTAATATTTTTAGAATGAACTATTAGTCAATCTGTTATTTTAACCAAAATTTAACTTCAAAATTAAGTAATATTCCAAAAAAATAGGCTAAAAAGTTTTTAAAAACTTTTTAAAGGATTTCTGAAAATATTAATAAAATTTGAAAATATTAATTTAGAAATACACTGACTAATATGAAAGAACAAGAGAATATTCAGATGATCGTTATATTGATTGTCTCATAGAAGAATTCCTACTAATGATTCTCATACATAGAATTGCGTCTTACATAGAATTCCTATTAAGAATTCCTAAAAAAATTGCCAAAATCTTTTTGTTTTCACTACCGGAACAAAAAACATTCTTATTTTAGAATTAAAAAAATAAATTTGTAAAAGCCAACATTTCCTACAGATTCTTGGCTAATTGCCAAAATAAAGTTGAAAAATGTTTATCATAAATAGGAAGATTATATATTTGTAATGTATTGCTTCACGGTTCCTTGACTCTTGACCCGTTTTGAGACGAATAAATGAAGTTATGATGGCACACTTTCAACATCATTATAGTTTTTATAATCTTTTCATGACTTATGTTCTTCTATAATTCTTATTGTTTCATAAATTTATATTTTTTATTTATGTAAATAAGCCATGTAAGGAATTTTATGTCATAAACAAAGATCAGCATAAAATTCGTTTTAGATTTTAAGATCATTCATTTTAAGATTTTGTTGTTGTTGTTGTTCTCAGAAAAATTTTGAAGCAAAAATGATGGCGCATAATTAACATCCTAGTAAATGTTTTATCGTTTTTATGATTTATGATCGTTTTCAATTTTCATTTTGTTTATTCATTTTGATTTATCATAATTAGATATATTTGTTATGTTAAGAATTTTATGCCAAGAGCAAATGTCAGCTTTAAAAATTCGTTTAATAATTTGGATTTACATATCTTGCGATTTCTCTTTGCAAGTTGAAAACTTTGAAACTCTTTTTTGAAAATGATTTAGATTTCAACTTGGATATATTGTTCTTTTTCAATGCATGAAATTAAATATTTTACTTTGCAATTTAGATTCGATTATTAAAAAAAAAATATTTTATTGCATGATTTTATTGATGTGATAATAGCATTTTTTACATCTGATACTGACAAACTATTTATTTTACTGTCTATACTATTGCACATAAACATAAATGAACCATAAATAATTATATTTTGAGGTTCTTTTTGAATTCTGTCGAAAATATTTAAAAAAATCATTCGGTTTTAAACCTTATTTTAACTGCTTTTCTATAAACTTCTACAGCTTGCATTCTTTTGCGATTAAAGTAAATTCAAATATAATCTTAACTAAAAAATAATCAGAAAAGAAAATAAATAAATTTTCTGCCTCATGCGCAATAACAGATTTGGGTATCAAGCAGAACAAACATATAACATATTTATATATATTTTGAAAATAAGCTTATGGTCTTTGTTACAAACTATTTTAGAGAAGAAACTTTGTGTACCAGAAATGCAAAATAGTTCACAGCTTGGATTAAATTGAACGGCTTACAGAAACAAACCTCTTTGTGTCTGGAAACATCGGGTAAAAAGGAGCAGAAAAAATAATAGAATGCGAGGAAACAAAATCAAGAAATCCGTCTAAGAATCGTAGTCAGATACTCTTGTGTTTTATTCTTTTGCGAATAAACTTATTTAATTTTTGAAATTATTTTATTATGAAAATATATATCTTTTGGGATGGTCTTTATATATGAAATAAAGCAGACTGCAAAAATAAAGCATTACAGCAATAATGAAAATTGCAGTACTGAAGGTCATAGAAGATAACTTTTTCTTGGTGAAGTTCAACTAACACCACCACCTTAATGATAAGAAATTGTATGATGAATTCTTTATTGTTTTAAAGTCTATTATTCAATATCATAATGAGATTTTACATTTTAGGATTTTAAAACATTTTAAATTTTGGATTGGCAATTTTTTTTTAATTTTAAGATAGATTTTCTATCTGTTCTTCTCGTTTAATCTTCAATTTAAGAAATAAATGGAAAATTTTTATTTCATATAATATAAAATAAAAAATTTTTGTGATAGAACACAAAGAATAGTTTGAACCAAAATTCAAATAGGATTATCGGATGTTTTGCAAAATCTTGAAATGAGTGGGAAACTTTTATTTGAAACTTTCAAAAATAAGTTTATCAAATATAAGACATCTTTCAAATATAAGAGTAATACAAGAAATCAACAAGTGGCAGAAACAGGACACAGCGTTTGGACGGAAAAGGCAAAAAAAAAAAAAAACCATTTAGGTATTTTTAAGCTCTGCAGTATCAGCAGCCTTAATTAAATTGTATTTGGCAATGACATACTTAGAATAAATAATTCTCACAGATGTCAACTGGTGAATTGTATTTGGCAATGACATACTTAGAATAAATAATTCTCACAGATGTCAACTGGTGAATTGTATTTGGCAATGACATACTTAGAAGAAATAATTCTCACAGATGTCAGCTGGTGAATTGTATTTGGCAATGACATACTTAGAAGAAATAATTCTCACAGATGTCAACTGGTGAATTGTATTTGGCAATGACATACTTAGAAGAAATAATTCTCACAGATGTCAACTGGTGAATTGTATTTGGCAATGACATACTTAGAATAAATAATTCTCACAGATGTCAACTGGTGAATTGTATTTGGCAATGACATACTTAGAATAAATAATTCTCACAGATGTCAACTGGTGAATTGTATTTGGCAATGACATACTTAGAATAAATAATTCTCACAGATGTCAACTGGTGAATTGTATTTGGCAATGACATACTTAGAATAAATAATTCTCACAGATGTCAACTGGTGAAGGTATAGTATTATCATTAAACATCTAAGAGTTTTAGCTGTCGCTGATATTTTTCGAAGCATAAAATGTGATACGAGTTAACAGTAATTAGCTCAGCGCATCTTTTGTAGGGAATTGCACCGCATTGAATTATTCAGGATTTTATTTCGGTAATTTCTTCGATGACAGTTCGAAAATAGAAATTGTTGTTATGGGTTGAAGCACTTTGATATTAATCTATGGGTGAAGTATCGTCAGACAATTTTCATAGATTACAATATTGAAAGTTATATTAATGATCACAAATTATATTAGATATTGCAAGCTATATTAATGATCGCAAATTATATTAGATATCTTACGTTATATTAGTGATTTTTTCCAATAATTTAGTTTTTAATTTTATGATCAAAATGAAACTGAGCACGATAGATAGTGTAAAGATTAATAATTTTTAAGAAATAATACTTGAGGTTTGTTTGTTTTGATTCACTTTCAGTTCTTAAATTATAAAGGGTTCCAGTACATTCCATATATCTTATCTGCGCTTTAAGCAGCCAGGTATAGATTAAACTGTTATTATAACAGTTATATTACCAAATATTTTTGATTAAGTGAACTTTTCGAACAGAATGGTAAAAGTAACTGTCTTAAAGTTGTATTCTGTGCTCATCAAGTATCTTAACTTTTGCATGAAGATTACTGAAAACTTGTAAGAATATTCAGCCAAGCAGAATTAATAATCTAGAGTTAATGTGTGTTAACAATCAGAAATTCATCAATTCCTGAGACTGAACTTCTCGTAATGCTGAATTTAGATAAATAATTGCAGCAAATTCGATTTAAATCAATTGAAGAGGCTCTTAGAATCAACCCTACAGCAAGTGATGTGAGAAATTTAATCTGGTTTGCTGTCTAGTTATTTTCCAGTCGACTTACCTGCACCGAAATAAGATTTTATGTAAATCACTTTCCAGCTAAGCGGATTTTGATTGTTTACTAACGTTGATAGAGATCTACCCAATAACTTAAGAATTTCTATTGATTGAATTAATCCAAAGTCATTTGTTTTAGTAAATAAGAATTTAAAATACGCTGTCATATTACTTATAGTGATTAATTTCTGTTTACAGGAAAGCGGCAAGTGTTCGTAAGATGAATTTAAGTACTTTAATATAAATTTAATCACATTTTAAATCTAAGATAGCATTTTAATGAATATAATGCCCCAAAAGAAAATCAACCTCGTAGAAAATTCAATTCTTACTGCATAAAAAATGGGAAAAGCTCCCTTTACTTAACTTACGTTATCTTTCTCCTTTCATTTTATTTGTAAATTTGGTATTTTTTTTCCTTTTAAAATGCTTTGTCAAAAGTTTATAATTCTTAAATATTTCAAAATCACTGAGATTTTAATTTCGTCATATTCTTTTTTTTAACAACGAACATGACAGTTATTTAATACTTGTAACTTTTATCACAGTCGGATGACCAGGAAAAGATTTAGTTATAAAACAATTACAATTGTAGTTAAACTCTTATCTCAGGTGGAGGTTCGAATTCTTACAATACTTTTTAATTTAATATATTTTATCTTCGTATTAATATGTAAAATGCTAGGGACACAATTGAATTGACGCATGAAGTCAATTTAATTTTCTATTTTCGTACTTTTGAAATGAAGAAAAATATATATATATATTCATTTTGATAGGTGTAATGTTGTCTCTGTCATCATATGAAATAATGCAGTAAAATGATTATACTTATTCTTGAACTTTTTAATTTACTTCAGTTAAAATGACAGAGTATACCATGAAAAATATATATTCCGTCAATTTAATGTAATGAAAGAAAATCACGATATCAGAATTTTTATGCAATCTTTTGTATTTTTTTTTTTTTTTTTAGTTATTTATATATTGTTCTGGAAATTTCTCAAAGTTCGTCCATAGGTTGGACTGGGAAAAATTCCAGCAGGTTCAATAATAAATAACAATGTTTTATTATTCATGAAAGCATGAAAACACAGTGACATCGAAGCATACACAACGGCAGCAGTTGAAGAAAACACAAGAAGTAAATCAGTAATAAACAAATCGTAACAATACAAATAGCTCAGAAAGAATTCTCAGAAAAGAAATTTCAATAAAAGCACAGGTTTCTTAACAAGTCTATTATTAATTTATTCTTAATTTTGCCCTTCGCCTTTTCATACTTTCCGAAAGCGGGCACAGAAGAAGAAATGACATAATTCGAGACTTAATGGGCTAACGCTAGAATTCTTGTGATTTCTGGAGTCTTCAATTTTATCACCAAAGTCGCCAAATTCTACATCGGATGCTACTTTTTTCGTTAAGAACGAGGTATTGACATGAAATTTATTCAGAATCTATTAGAATTATCTGTAAAACTATATCAGGAGATTTACTGAGCAACGGGATAATATTAACATTCGTAGCAATAAATTGAATGTCTGTTGTTTGAACCTATGTAATACTACACTCCTTGGAAGATTAAAAAAAAAAATACGAAAATTTGTATGCATGTTCTGTAGCGCTTAGAAGGACTAACTGCGCTATTATAAAGGTTCTACTCCTCTCTAAAGGGAGTGAAATGTTTAAGTAAGGTCTAAGAATTTTTCACCATGACCTCTAAACAAATTACTTCACAAAAGGTTTTAGTGCATCATAATAAAATTCAAAAAATTACTTTTTATACCGTTACTGACTTCCTTACCATATTATATTATCAAATTTTTAATTAATTTTCGAAAACTTTAAGTATAAGTTTTACCAATTTCATA